>NW_024070185.1:20547943-20696480 GCF_014754425.2 Oryx dammah
GGGAGCCCGCCCAGCATCCCCAGCAGAAGGCCCTGGGGTGAGAGGTTAGACTCTCAGCTGCCCGGAGAGATGATTACCGAGCTGCTCCCAAACGAAGCTGCTTCACCGCTGGTGCTTGGGCATGTGTGGGGGTAATTGTGCTTGAATACTTAATGCTTGATTGACTTGGCTGTTTTGTGTTTGACCATATTTTGAAATGCGATCTCACTGTTGGGGTGGCAATTAGCATCAAGCCCACAGGGTTGGAAAGAGTGAAACGGAGTCGCTTCTGTGATGATGTCTGCTTCTTTCCTGGAATCAGTGCAGAAAACTGAGTGTTCTACTGGGGCTCATTTGCCTATATTTGGATCATCTGGAATTTTGATCTTAAAGAGGAAGTCTCTTCATCCTGAACTTCAGTGTTGCTGCCAACTTTGATCTTTACATCTTTGGTTACAGCTGAGTTTTACATCAATTCCAAGGGACCTTTGTTCCCTGTGCAGCCATGGGAGAAGAGAATAGGAGAGGAGAGGTCAGGGCTGAGAACAAGAAAATTCATGCCAAGTAGGAGAAAGGCTAGGGCTGAATGTGAGTGACAAGTTATGACACAGAATCCAGAGTTTCAAGATGATGGTTAGCTGAGTGGCTCTGGTGCCCTGTCTGGTTCAGTTCCTTGAGGATATGTCTTAATTATCTTTGTATCTCCAGCACCTTGCACAAGGCCTGGCTTTTAGTAGGTATTTAGTATTTATATTTCTGGAACATGTATATTAAAGCCAGCACAACTTCTAGGAAAAACGAGAAGGGCAATCAGCTAATGTTTAAAAATCTTTTTAATTTCATTTTCAAATGGTGAACTTACGCATCCCTCAGGCTGTGTCTCACATTATTGGAATAAAGTGTTCCAGTTAAAAATTACCAGAGGCTGGCAATGGATCTCACAGATTCAAGGTCACTTTGGGGATATTTGAAATTACTGACTCCCTATAATAAAGGATGGGCCAGGTTTCTGTTCATTTAATCTCATTAAAAGTAGCACAAGCAGGTACTGATTTATTTGAAGAGAAGTAATCTGCCTGCAATGCCGGAGACACGGGAGATGCAAGTTTGATCCCTGGGTCAGAAAGATCCCCTGGAGGAGGAAATAGTAACTCATTCCAGTATTCTTGCCCGAAGAATCCCATTGACGCAGGAGCCTGGTGGGCTACAGTCCAATGGGTCGCAAAGCATTGGACACAACTGAGCACTGAGGACACAAACACAAGAGAGAAGTTAACTATGGATTAGCCAGATGACTTAGTGCATATCACTAATTCCATAAATGAAGGCATCACAACCCACTGTTAAGTTTTATAAGAAAAATGAGAACAAGTACTGATGAAGTAAGATTACGAAACCTAAGTGACGGGTCTTATAAAACAATTCCAGAAGTACAGAAAAGTGTGGTGGATGTCTAAGACCAAATATGAATAATAGGTGTGCAGTCGAAATTTCCGAGAAGTCAGTCTTAGCAAAATGAAAGGGTTTGATGACTTTGGCTCAGTGGTGTCCACCAATCTGCGATACACAAACTCAATTTATTTGTAAATTGATCTTTAATGTCCCTTGGTCAAGGCACAACTCCTATGTTGTTCTTGTTCTCAGTTAAAAATGAAGAATGATTCTTGGATTTGCATTTTTTCTATGTTCTAATTAAAGACTTTTCCCTGTCCTGGATGTTAAACAACTCTTTTAAAATTAGTTATTTATACTTCTTTTGTCATTGTTTCCTCATCTGGAGAATGGGAATTTTAATAGTATCTACTTTATAAAATTATTGTAAGGATTAAATTAAATCATATGTGTAAAATATTTATAATTGTGCCTGGTACTTAGTGTTTGCACATATATATTTCCATTGACAATATTTGCAATTATTAATTTGAGAATCTTCTTTGTTGAGGATATAATCTCATTCATACTCCTTTTCTGTTTAAGTATGTGTGACTCTGTTTAAGAAGACTGTAGACTTCTGCAAAAGATAGTGCAGACAAACTTATTATAGTAAATACTTTTGTAAGGTCACATAATGAAGTATAATAATTTTCAGTCACTGCCCTAAATTTGAAATTCTAATTATATAATTATCATAAATTTTTAGCAGCTGGGGAGTCTGAGTTAAGTATTAAACAAGGCTAAGTATTTTAGTGCATTACATAAGGCAGAGTAGAGTAGTGAATAAGCAAGTGAGCTTGAATCTGGCTATTTTGGTTATTAACCTCTTTGAAACTTGAGATTTTTATCTTTTAATAAAGTAATAATATCTATCTCACAAAATTGAAGAAAAGATGAAATAAGATAATATATGTAAAGGACTTAGTATAATGCTTGCCCTATATAGAGAGGACCCAATAATTGAATAAGTGAAAAGTATAATTGTTATAGTAATTCTTATTATAGCTATGATCACCGTTTTCTATTACAAAAGTTAGAAGATGGGCCTTTTACTCCTCACAGGGAAACTCACGGAGGACAGTTTGGCGTCTTAGAGGGTATACTGTGGTCTGTTGCGAAGAAACCAGAGGACATGGACTGAAGTTCTCAAAATGCATGGCAGCTTCCAGGTCCCTCTTGGGAGGCTCTACAACACTGAGACTGACTTTGCTGCTATAGGAACCAAGGATTACCTCCTCCTTCGTTGCTCTCTCTCTGCTCTCCACAGCTGTTGTCATAATAGAGGTATCATTGTCTTTCTTCCCTAAATGTGCAACAACTTTATTTGCATTATTTTTAATCACTATTGAAAATCTGATCTGCAATCTAGATGTTACCCAGTTTACAGCTGTATAAAAGTCATTAGCTGGTGGGTAGCAGAACCAAGGATTCAACCTGGGTCTTTCTGGCCACTGAGCCTGCCCTTTTTCCATTGTCCTCTGGCCTCGTTTACCACTTTAGCACTATCTCCAACTCTAATCTTAACAAAGGTCTCTAAAAACATTTATAAAGAAATATTCTTGAGGATAATTTTTTTTCTCAACTTGAGATGTGTTTTTCCTCCTCCCCTACAGAGTACAAAATTATGAGAATCCACACATATACATACTTGTGAAACTGTAGTGCGAGTCACTACTCTTGAGTGATATTACATATAGTTTGGCTGCAAGAAAATTAAACCCTGTCAAGAAATAGTTCCCAAGACCAGTAACTTTTGTGGGGAAAGAAAGGAAGAAAGAAAGTGAGTCACTCAGCTGTGTCTGACTTTTTGCGACCCCATGGACTGTAGCCTACGAGACTCCTCTGGCCATGGAATTTTCCAGGCAAGAGTACTGGAGTGGGTTGCCATTTCCTTTGTGGGGAGGGGATGTATAAAAACAGATGCCAAAAAAAAAGAGTGAAGAAAAAAAAAGCCTCCCAACCCCAGAGAATAAATATTATATATATAATATTTAGTTCAGTGTTCTGAAAAGGTTGAGACATACTCAAGGTCAGTCACACAGTAAATTAGTAATGGAATCATATCCAGCCTTTGGACATTCATTCCACTACTTTTTCTTGATTCTACTTGTTCCTCTGAAGCTTCTCAGGTATTGGGAGAGAAAAACTTTTTAATCAAAATGAATGGTGGAGGAAAAACTGTTTAAGACACTCCAGGAATAGTGTTAACTGTAGAGGGAGGGTCAGTAAGTTTTGAGCCCTTTTGAGGTTGCCCACATCCTTGAATCCATGTATTGCACATATGTATCGTGCATATACAGCATCTTTTGCTCCAGGCCTCCTCTCAGTCCTGAGCATATACTCCATGGACGTGTTGCAAGGACCATTCTTTCCAATGAAACACCTGCAGGGGCAACTTGAGATGGAACAAAATGTGTCTCTATCAACATCCCCCTTTCCCTCTCATGCCCTCTAACTCCTTTTGATATATGTATGAGCCTTCTTACAGCCCCTAAAATCCACTTTGTATGTTTCATTACCAAACATTTTGTTCTGATGTGTTAACTTTTATAAAATTCTACAAAAAATTATCTGCTGATAGTAATCACTTGTATTTGTGTAACTCATTATATTAAGTACCATCATAAGCACTGTTTTATTTTTCTTGTTAACTGCCAAGTGGAACGGACAGGGAGGTTATCCACATTTTACAAACAGTAATAATACAGGGCTGCTGCTGCTAAGTCACTTCAGTCGTGTCTGACTCTGTGCGACCCCATAGATAGCAGCCCACCAGGCTCTGCCGTCTCTGGGATTCTCCAGGCAAGAACACTGGAGTTGGGTTGCCATTTCCTTCTCCAAAGCATGAAAGTGAAAAGTGAAAGTGAAGTTGCTCAGTCGTGTCTGACTCTTCGTGACCCCAGGGACTACAGCCCACCAGGCTCCTCCGTCCATGGGATTTTCCAGGCAAGAGTACTGGAGTGGGGTCCATCGCCTTCTCCAAATACAGGGCTGGAGGGGTTAAAAGACTTGCCCAAAGTCACACTGGGCAGCGAGCAGTGGTGTCAGATGGACCTGCTGTTTCCTGAGTCCTAACAGGGCGTTCATCACAGAGCTGCATTTCCTCATTGAGTAGTTTCACATTGAGAGAAGACGTACCTGATGATGGAAAGGTGTTTAATGCAGAAAGACTCTGACTATAATTTCAGGTTTTATGGCAGCAATTAGCCAAAGGTATACTTTGGTGGCACCTCTTGATTTATACCATGGAAGGCAAAATCTTAAGGAAGATCATCAGAAGCATTTCTCCCCCTGAAGTCTTATCCCATGGTAAGCATTTGACAAATACTTTTATTCAGAAAAAAAGGAAGTACACTTTTATGTGTCAAGAAGTAAACAAAAGTCAGTACCAAGCCAAAATACTCAGGATTTCTTTTATTTACTATGTTCTAGAGCTACTGGGCTTCCCTAGTAGCTCAGCTGGTAAAGAATCTGCCTGCAATGCAGGAGACCCCGGTTTGATTCCTGGGTCAGAAGATCCCCTGAAGAAGGGATAGGCTTCCCACTTCAGTATTCTTTGGCTTCCCTGGTGGCTCAGATGGTAAAGACTCCACCTGCAATATGGGAGACACAGGTTCGATCCCTGAATGAGGAAGATTCCCTGGAGGAGGGCATGGCAACCTACTCCAGTATCCTTGCCTGGAGAATCCCCATGGACACAGGAGCCTGGCAGGCTATAGTCCATGGGGTTGCAAAGAGTTGGACATGCCTGAGCAACTAAGCACAGCACAGAGCATTTTAATTAGAGGTTTTTAAGTTTTGAGAGAGATGTTAAGCAAATAAATACAGGACATGAAATTTATAGGAAATTGGTGAGCAGCTAATGTGACAATGGAATTCATTACTGGGCATATGTCGTGCATTTACTGCTTCAAAAACTGAGGAATTTCCCAGGTGAAATCTAAAACTGGCCCCTATACACAGAGGGCAAGGAGAGAGAAGAGAAAGGCAGATCACTCCAGAATGGTAGGTGGAGGTTTAATAAGCAAGGCAGCTTACACATGAGGCTTGTCTTGGGCAGTCACAAGACAGGGCGATCTTATCCACCTGCCAGAATCTTAAAAGTTTACATGGAGGCTTTAACTGCTTCAGTCACTATGCAGTTCAAATGGTCTTAAGAACACCTCACTCTCTCTAGACTATGTGCTTGAAACTCCTAGTGTGGGAATGGTGGGCAGAGTGTACATTCTAAGGATGGGAGGGTATAAGGAGCCTCCAATTTCCCACATCTAACTTGTGGTTCAACCAGTGGTCACATCCCCTTGATGACCTCCTACAACAGCATCACACTGGCTGTGGGTTCTTTGTAAGATTCAGTTGCATAATAATGTCTTAGGTTCTTTAGAAAATGAAAACCAGAACTATAAATACTTTCAATTGGATACAGTATTCTTATGGTTAAGGAGCAAACAACTCATGCATCTCCGGAAGAAAAGGTGCCAGTTATATAAACTTAGTAACGACAGCATGTGGTTGATAATAATAATTTTTTAAATTTGTCCAAAGGGAATTTGTAATTTCTATGGAAGCACTTTTATAAATGGTTCCTTTAAAATCCTTGTAGATAATTCCAGTATCTGATTAATTTCCAGTGTTGGTGACTAGAGTTTTCAGTTCAGTTGCTCAGTTGTATCTGACTTTTTGCAACCCCATGGATCTGCAGCACCCTAGGCCTCCCTGTCTATCACCAACACCTGAAATCTACTCAAACTCATGTCCATTGAGTCAGTGATGCCATCCAACCATCTCATCCTTTGTCATCCCCTTCTCCTCCTGCCCTCAACCTTTCCCAGCATTGGGGTCTTTTCAAATGAGTCAGTTCTTTGCATCAGGTGGCCAAAGTATTGGAGTTTCACCTTCAGCATCAGTCGTTCCAATGAACACCCAGGACTGATCTCCTTTAGAATGGACTGGTTGGATCTCCTTGCAGTCCAAGGGACTCTCAAGAGTCTTCTCCAACACCACAGTTCAAAAGCATCAATTCTTTGGTGCTCAGCTTTCTTTATAGTCCAACTCTCACATCCATACATGACTATTGGAAAAACCATAGCTATGACTAGACGGACCTTTGTTGGCAAAGTAATGTCTCTGCTTTTTAATATGCTGTTTAGCTTGGTCATAACTTTTCTTCCAAGGAGTAAGCGTCTTTTCATTTCACTGCTGCAATCACCATCTGCAGTGATTTTGGAGCCCACAAAAATAAAGTCAGCCACTGTTTCCCTTGTTTTCCCATCTATTTGCCATGAAGTGATGGGACCAGAAACTGTGATCTTAGTTTTCTGAATGTTGAGTTTGAAGCCAACTTTTTCAGTCTCCTCTTTCACTTTCATCATAGGTTCTTTAGTTCTTCTTCACTTTCTGCCATAAGGGTGGTTGTCATCAACATATCTGAGGTTATTGATATTTCTCCCAGCAATCTTGATTCCAGCTTGTGCTTCATCCAGCCCAGCGTTTCTCATGATACACTCAGGACATAAGTTAAAGAATATTCACACTTCACGTAGTGTATATTTGGAACCAGTCTGTTCCAACCTATTTGGAACCAGTCTATTGTTCCATGTCCAGTTCTAACTGTTGCTTCCTGACCTGCATGCACATTTCTCAGGAGGCAGATCAAATAGTCTGGTATTCTCATCTCTTTCAGAATTTTCCTGAGTTTGTGGTGATCCACAGAGTCAATGTGTTTGGCATAGTCAATAAAGCAGAAATAGATGTTTTTCTGGAACTCTCCTGCTTTCTCAATGATCCAGCAGATGTTGGCAATTTGTTCTCTGGTTCCTCTGCCATTTGTAAAACCAGCTTGAACATCTGGAATTTCATGGTTCACAGACTGTTGAAGCCTGGTTTGGAGAATTTTAAGCATTACTTTACTAGCGTGTGAGATGAGTGCAATTGTGTGGTAGTTTGAGCATTCTTTGATATTGCCTTTCTTTGGGATTGGAATGAAAACTGACCTTTTCCAGTCCTGTGGCCACTGCTGAGTTTTCCAAATTTGCTGGCATATTGAGTGCAGCATTTTCACAGCATCATCTTTTAGGATCTGAAATAGCTCAACTGGAATTCCATCACCTCCACTAGCTATGTTCATAGTGATGCTTTCTAAGGCCCACTTGACTTCACATTCCATGATGTCTGGCTCTTGGTGAGTGATCACACAATCATGGTTATCTGGGTCATCAAGATCTTTTTGTACAGTTCTTTTGTGTATTCTTGCCACCTCTTCTTAATATCTTCTCCTTCTGTTAGGTCCATACCATTCTGTCCTTAATTGTGCTCATCTTTGCATGAAATGTTCCCTTGGTATCTCTCATTTTCTTGAAGAGATCTCTATTCTTTCCCATTCTATTGTTTTCCTTTATTTCTTTGCATTGATTACTGAGGAAGGCTTTCTTATCTCGCCTTGCTATTATTCTTTGGAACTCTGCATTCAAATGGGTATATCTTTCCTTTTCTCCTTTGCCTTTTGCTTCTCTTCTTTTCACAGCTATTTGTAAGGCCTCCTCAGACAACCATTTTGCCTTTTTGCATTTCTTTTCCTTGACGTTTATCTTTACTCATTTACCTTGTGGTTTTCCTGGTTCTTGGTATAAGAAGTGATTTTCAGTGGATATCATTTTCTTGAGAACTGAATCCTTTTCATCTTTGTGAGGTAATCTCCCTGCTAAGGTGTAGCTTAAGGGAGGACCAGATGGGGGTATGTGTCAGGTTTCCTAAAGGGTCTCTGCTGATATAGGAAGTAGAGGACTGGCTTACACATTTCCTTGCAAGTGGATGCTTCCCACTTGGTCCTACCGATACCTTCCCAGTGAAAGTGGGACATCAACTGATACCACCTCATTGCCTCCAAGTGGTGTAGAACCAGGTCTTGCTGACATCAAGGATGGGGGGTGCAGAGGGCTGATTCACCTGCTTTGTTGCTACAGGGGAGGGAGGCAATTCAACAAGGCATCCTTGACAACGAGGGAGAGGAAGGGAGTTGAGTGCCAACTGACTGCATCTCACACCTCATTGTTGCCATGTAGGCATGGAAGTTCAGCCATCTACTGGGCTCTAGTGACATGAGTGAGGGGGAAAGCAAGTGCCGACTAGATGTGCCTCACTGTTCATTGAGTTTCATTGCTGCCTGATGGGGGTGGGATGATCTGCTCGCTGCTGGACCTCACTGGATGCTATCCTGATGGAAGAGTCTGAGGGTTACCAGAATGGTGTAGTGTGGCAAAGCAGCTTTCCACTCAGCCGCCCCTAAACTGTGGGGTGGGAGAAATGCAGTTTTTCTTTAGGAATTTGCCTGAAGTAAGGCAGTCTTACCAAAAGGCTTTCTGTTGATAGGCCACCTGTTTTCAAATATTTTGACTTGGGAATAGGCTTTTCTTCAAGTAATTTTTTTTGTCCGTGCTTGTTGGTGATTTCTGGTTTGAGGCTTCTGCCATGTCTGGAATATATGTTCTCAAAATCTTAGTTTGAAGAGGGAGGAACTCTGCCTCTCTAAGAGGTGGAAATGCTGCTGCTGCTGCTAAGTCGCTTCAGTCATGTCTGACTCTGTTTGTCCCCACAGACGGGAGCCCACCAGACTCCTCTGTCCCTGGGATTCTTCAGGCAAGAACCCTGGAGTGGGTTGCCATTTCCTTCTCCAACGCATGACAGTGAAAAGTGAAAGTGAGGTCACTCAGTCATGTCTGACTCTTAGCGACCCCGTGGACTGCAGCCTACCAGGCTCCTCCGTCCATGGGATTTTCCAGGCAAGAGTACTGGAGTGGGGTGCCATTGCCTTCTGCAGAGGTGGAAATGGGGCTACTCCAATATTGGAACTAAACGTCTCAGTAACTATTTTTAAATAATTAATTGCCAACATCCGCTGGATCATCGAAAAAGCAAGAGAGTTCCAAAGAAACATCTATTTCTGCTTTATTGACTATGCCAAAGCCTTTGACTGTGTGGATCACAATAAACTGTGGAAAATTCTGAAAGAGATGGGCATACCAGACCACCTGAACTACCTCTTGAGAAACCTGTATGCAGGTCAGGAAGCAACAGTTAGAACTGGACATGGAACAACAGACTGGTTCCAAATAGGAAAAGAAGTACATCAAGGCTGTATATTGTCACCATGCTTATTTAACTTATATGCAGAGTACATCATGAGAAATACTGGGCTGGAAGAAGCATAAGCTGGAATCTAGATTGCTGGGAGAAATATCAATAACCTCAGATACGCAGGTAACACCACCCTTATGGCAGAAAGTGAAGAAGAACTAAAGAACCTATGATGAAAGTGAAAGAGGAGACTGAAAAAGTTGGCTGCAAACTCAACATTCAGAAAACTAAGATGATAGCATCCAGTCCCATCATTTCATGGCAAACAGATGGGCAAACAGTGGAAACAGTGGCTGACTTTATTTTTGTGGGCTCCAAAATCACTGTAGATGGTGACTGCAGCCATGAAATTAAAAGACACTTACTCCTTGGAAGAAACGTTATGACCAACCTAGACAGCATATTAAAAAGCAGAGACATTACTTTGCCAACAAAAGTCTGTCTAGTCAAGGCTATGGTTTTTCCAGTGGTCATGTATGGATGTGAGAGTTGGACTATAAAGAAAGCTGAGCGCCGAAGAATTGATGCTTTTGAACTGTGGTGTTGGAGAAGACTCTTGAGAGTCCCTTGGACTGCAAGGAGATCCAACCAGTCCATCCTAAAGGAGATCAGTCCTGGGTGTTCATTGGAACGACTGATGTTGAAGCTGAAACTCCAATACTTTGGCCACCTCATGCAAAGAGTTGACTCGTTGGAAAAGACTCTGATGCTGGGAGGGATTGGGGGCAGGAGGAGAAGGGGACGACAGAGGATGAGATGGGTGCGTGGCATCACTGACTCGATGGACATGGGTTTGGGTGGACTCCAGTAGTTGGTGATGGACAGGGAGGCCTGGTATGCTGCAGTTCATGAGGTCGCAAAGAGTCGGACACGACTGAGTGACTGAACTGACATGCTATTTGGTAAGATTATTTCCATGGACCTTGTCATTATTGTGTGTGTCTGTGTGTCTATGTGCCCGTGTGTGCATGTATGGTTGCATGTACAAAGACAAATTTGAATGGTTTAAATTTTCCTTTCCCTAATATCCATTTAATATATTTTGCCTTCCTTTCTTACACACGTGTACACACACACACACACTTCTTTTGTGGTGGTGTTGATCTACCCTGGAAGCTTACTTGCACTATTCTATTACCCCCACTACATTTTATTTCAAATCTTGCCCAGTAATTCCTTGCCTTAGGGTGGATGTCAAAAATCAAGAGCATTAACTTTTTTGTTTTTCCCTGAAAATATCTTTATTGTTTCCCTTTGGTTCACAGCTTGAGAGAAGGCTCCAAGGCTTCCTTGACGTCTCAGACAGTAAAAAATCTGCCCGGAATATGGGAGACTGGGGGTCGGTCCATGGGTTGAGAAGATTCCCCTGGAGAAGAAAATGGCAGCTCACTCCAGTATTCTTGCCTGGAGAATCCCATGGACAGAGGAGCCTGGCGAGCTATATAGTCCACGGGGTTGCAGTCAGATACGACTGAACTAGTAACACTTTCTTCACTTGGGAGAAGGCCCCACGGTGGTTAAAAAGCTGCCTAGTGTCTGAAAAGGGAGGCTTCTGACAGAAACCCTGACACCAAGGGGATGTCAAAGGGGCCTCTCAAGGCCCGCTGGGCCATGGAGGCTTCTGTACGTGCCTGCTGCTGCTGCTAAGTCGCTTCAGTTGTGTCCGATTCTGTGCGACCCCATAGACGGCAGCCCACCAGGCTCCCCCGTCCCTGGGATTCTCCAGGCAAGAACACTGGAGTGAGTTCCCATTTCCTTCTCCAATACATGAAAGTAAAAAGTGAAAGCAAAGTCGCTCAGTCGTGACCGACTCTTAGCGACCCCATGGACTGTAGCCTACCACGCTCCTCCGTCCATTGGACTTTCCAGGCAAGAGTATTGGTGCCATTTTCTCCTCCACTACGTACTTGAGGCTGAGCCTATTGAGCAGATACTCACCCAGCCCGTGGGCTGCCAGGTGACGGAGGTTAGTCACGTGGTTGCTATCTTGGTGAGTTTCACCTCTAAACCCGGAAGTCCTTCATCCCGGAAGTTAGCTAGGGGCCTGCCGCCTGAACCTGGGGCGTTCGGATCCAAAAGGGCCTTGTTCAGGTTCTTCTCCATAATGATGGTAGGTTCCATAGCATCAGAGGTTTTGCCCCACTTGTCTTGGAACGGCTTCCCCACGGCAAGTTCTGAAAGAGGGCTCAGCTGCAGTCGTTTGTGTGTTAAAGAGAGGCTTGGCGTTCTCGCTTTCCTCCTCGGCCAGCTCAACGAAGTGGCCCATGTCTTCCCGAGTCACATGGTCGTAGTCAAAATAGAAGCCCAGCGAGAGGTAAGTGGGAAGGGGGCCTGCAGAGTCATGTGGACCAGGCAGTTGCCTGAGTTCTCCCCACCTCGGTGGAATAATTCTGGGAAAATCTGGGAAGGCCATGGTTGAGTGAGGATACTAAACTCAGCTTAGGTTCCAAAGGTTGCATTTGGAAAGGAGTCAGAGGCTAGGAGCCAGGGCGACCCTGGGTTTCTTCCTTCTAAACACTGTTGAAACCAGATACTGAACTGGTGGGCCACCTGGCTGCAGTGCCAAGAGTATTAACTTTTGAAAAAAGCTTTTACTTTATTTATTTATTGTTTTCATTTTTGGCTGTGCTTGGTCTTCATTGTTGTGCGCTGGATTTCTCTGGTTTCAGAGAGTAGTGGGGGTGGAGGGCGGGCTACTCTAGTTGGTGAACTCGGGCTTCTGGTTGCAGCGGTTTTCCTCCTTGCAGAGCACAGGCTCTAGGGTGCTCAGACTTCGGTAGTTGCAGTACATGGACTCAGTAGCTGCAGCCGGCACGCTCTAGAGCACAGGTGCAGTAGTTGTGGCACAGGGGCCTAGCTGCAGCAAGGAATGCGGAATCTCCCCAGACCTGGGAAGGAGCCGGTGTCCCTTGCATTGCAAGGTGGATTCTTAACCACTGGACCACCAGGGAAGCCCGGCAGTATTAACTTTTTAACTCAGATCCCCAATTTCCTGTGGTATTGGAATTTTGGCTTTAGTGGCCTTGAATGGAGAATTTCTTGAGCTCAGGTCTCTGACGACTCAGCTTTTTGTCTGTAGCATCTAGGCTCAGTTCCTGGCACCTCCCAGGTTCTCAGTGACTATTTGTTGGCATAAACTGTCCATATAAGCATTTTTCCCCCCAGTACCCTTGCCTCTGATTGGAGATCCTTTCTTTGCACATTCTCAGATGCAGCTTGTTAATTTACATGAAAAAGGCATGGCCTACCTGTTGTTGGACCATCTCACTATGGTAGTTTATGCTTCAGTTGTCTGTTGCTGTGTAATATACTGCCTCAAAGCTTGGTGACTTAAAACAACAATGATTATGCAGTTTGGATAGGATTTGGTAGAGCTCAGCTCTGTCCCGTGTGTCACCAGCTGGGATGTTTTAACTGGGGTTGGAGGATATACTTTCAAGATGGTGCACTCGGGTAACTGGCAAGTTGGTACTGGCTATTGACTGGGAGCGCAAGTGAAGACTGTCAGCCAGAGGTTTGGATTGTGTTTCACAAGAGCTGTTTGGGCTTTCTTACAACACAGTGGCTAGATTTCAAGATGTAGAAACTACCCGGCGTTCTTAATACCTTGCTTTGAATACTCATAATATTTCTTTCTCTGCGTTTTATTGGCCAAATTAGTCTTAGACTCAGCAGATTCGAAGGGAAAGAAGGTAGGTGCCACCTGTTTATGGGAGAAACACCATGTACATATACAGAGGGGCAGAAATTAGAGACTCACTTTGGAGAATAATTTTCTGCCATAAAATTTCTTTATAAAATAGGAAATTGAGAGAGGGCGAAAAATAACACATACATCACAGAATTGGTATAAAAATCATATTCCTGGCACATAGCAAGTAGTTGATACATTTTTTGAAAGATTTTTTTGATGTGGACCGTTTTTAAAGTCTTTAAAATTGTTGCAATATTACTTCTGTTTTGTTTGGGTTTTTTTGGCCACGAGGCATGGGGGATCTTAGTTGCATGACCAGGGATCAAACACACAGCCCATGCATTGAGAGATGAAGTCTTAACCACTGGACTGCCAGGGAAGTCCCACTACATTTTAACTAATTTAACTAATTTTCATTGCTATGAGAAAATGAAAAATTCCTGCAAAACACCAAGTTGGAGAAGAACATAATTTTTCCTCCATGGAAATTATGATATTTTCTCATAATTCCAGTTAGATGATTTTACTGGTTAGTATTTCCTTTGATATCTTTAATTGCCATATTCTCTTTGCTTCTACTTAACTGACAATTTTTCTTTTTTAAAGATCTCAAACCAGTAGTCCTTAACTGAAAGGACTAACCCACAGTTTTGTAGGGTAATGACTTTTGGTGTCTCTGTTGTAATCCTTTTTCTTTCTATACTTTGTTGCAGGTTTCTTTTTCTTCTTGATAGCACTTTTCAGTCTGGCCACATTATGCTTTGAAAAAGCAATTCTCTGTAGAGATACAATGAATGATATTGGAATGACATGCCCTGGAAGCTGCTCCTGGTTCTCTCTTTGGAAACTCCTGTGCAGTTAGTCCTTTAGGAAGTTTACAGGTCAGCAGAGGTCATCAACCAGATAAATCTGAAGAATAACCAGTGGAGCTAGATAAATTCAAGTCAGGTAATCTCTACATTTTAGCAGTTTCAACAAGATAATTTCTTATTTATACACTGGAGATGGGAACTGATGCTAAACAATATGCAACGACAATTATGTAAATTTATTTTTAGTGGTTGAGATGTTAGCCAGACTTTTTATTCACCAGTGCATGGTGTCTTTGTAACTAGCTTTTTTTGTATATGAAAAAAGCAATCAGGTTTGTGCGGTATTCTCATAACACTGCTAATTTCCATTCTTTTCTTTTGATTCTGTGTCCAGACCTGTAATTCCTTCAAGTGATTAAGACCGCAAGTTTTTCCTTCTACAGCTGATATTTCCTTTCTATGATTATTCATCTCTTTAGTTCTTTTAATAGCCACGTTTTATTAATGATCGTTTACCATTGCAGTAATAAACTCTGTGTCATTTAGTCCTTCCGGAATTTTCTGATCCCTGATTACAGTGTAACATATTGCCTGATTAATTGCTCATCGTTGCTGTTTTCAGCTTCTGCGTGCACTAGTTAAGCTTATTTCTTCCCTTTTTGGCTTTTCTAGGCCCTGAAGATTTTCGTTTACGAAAACCCTATTATCTCCAACTCCTCTCACTTCCTTTTGGCATTCCCTGATAGCACAGAGCATATGTGGAATCCATATATATATATATATATATATATATATATATATATATATATGGTTACTATTTACTCTTATTTAAGTCTAGCACAGAAGTTCTCAGATTTTAGTGTAACTTAGAAGCACCTAGAAGGCTTTTTAAAACATAGCTTTCTGGGCCTCTCTCCCAGAGTAGATCTGGTTGTGGACAGAGAATTCACATGGCTAACAAGTTCCCAGGTAACTGGCTACCTAGCCAGGACCAAGCCTTGAGAACCCCTGGTGGTTAAGAGTCTAGGCTATAGGGTTTTGCTGATATGGGTTCAGATCACAGTTCTGCCACTTAACTTTCTTAATCATGTGACCTTGAGACAGCTAAGGCCTCACAATTTAATCTTTGTAAATCACAGTTTCCACTTTCATAAAATGGAAAGAGAAGTAACTTTCTAAACTTGTAACTATGAGGTGAATTGATCATATAAAGCACTGAATGCAGTTGTTGCTGCTGCTACTGCTGCTAAGTCGCTTCAGTCGTGTGCGACCCCATGGACGGCCTCCACCAGGCTCCCCTGTCCCTGGGATTCTCCAGGCAAGAACACTGGAGTGGGTTGCCATTTCCTTCTCCAATGCATGAAAGTGAAAAGTGAAAGTGAGGTCTCTCAGTCGCGTCCGACTCTTAGTGACCCCATGGACGATAGCCTACCAGGCTCCTCCGTCCATGGGATTTTCAGGCAAGAGTACTGGAGTGGAGTGCCATTTCCTACTGCGTGCAGTGGCAAGATGTAAATACTCAAAATGTTAGCTGGTAGTATTTTTTAACCAGATGTGAGAAATTAATGTTCAAGCTCAATTACTAAAATTAAGAAAATATGCCCCCTCTATTAAGTTAATCATTTATCTCTGGATCTTGATTTTCTTTTTAATACTGATGAGGTAGAAATTTCTGTTTTTTTTTTTTTTTTTTAAGATTGGCCATGTGGACAGAAAGATTTGGTAGAAAGATCATGAGATTTGGAATCAGGAAAATGCTTGGGTTCCAGTCTAGACTCTGCTATTCCTAGCTTTGTGAGTCATAGCAATTTTCTTCATCTCTCTGATCCAAGTTTCCTCTAAATATCTTCAAACGTGGTGATATAAATGGTAAGGACTGTTACATGGATCAGATGAACTAGATCACTTGAAAGTTTTTTATCTTAATATTCAGTACAGGTATTGTTATTTTTATTGAGAATAAGGGTCTAGAGCAATTTTTAAAAATTTTTATTGGGGTATAGTTGATTTACAATGTTGTGGTTAGTTTCAGGTATACAGCTGGAGCAATTCTTATTGTACCTATTATCATGAAGACTTATGCTTCTGTGGAGTGACAATTATGGAAAAAATTTTTCCATTGAAATTGTTTCGAGTTGTTGGTGACTCTAACTGCGAATTGTGGAACACTTAGATATGTGAGTGTGTTATCTTTTATTAGTAATCTAGCCAGATTGCTTTCTTATTGGCTGAAATGCTGATTCATTTTTCAGACATTTTACCTGAAAGGAATTAACATCTGAATGACCATATTTCAAAATGATGCAAGGAGAAAGAAAAAAAATGTGTCCAGTAATGACTGGACCAAAAGCATATTTTAGAAAACTTTGCCCCATGGTGTGAGTTGATGAGTTTTGATAATGGATTTTGGATGAAAATCAAGGGCTTATTTTCAGTTTGGGACTGTATGATTCTTTCAGAAGAGGAAAGAAGAGAAAATAACAAATTTTTAAATGTAGTACTGAACACTCTGTTAGGCACTGTGGGAGATATGAAAATGAACCACACACATTTCATCCTTTAATTGCGTTTCTCTTTCAGAAACCACAACAACATACAAAAATGACTACATTTCATAAAGAAGGTCAAGTCAGAAGGCTGAGAGCATTTAAAGGGAGGAAGAGATTATGTCCGGCTGGAGGATCAGCCCCCTCCCAATTTTAGGCCCCACTCTGAGCCACATTAAGCTCATGTATCTGAGTATCATATGGAATCTGGAAAGGACTTGGTGAGCCCAATTTATTGACCTTCACAGAGGATTATATTTAAACCATCTCAGACAGATGAGAATCTATCCCCCATTGGGGGAAGAAATCCTTCCCTTGAAAGAGATTCTATAACCTTCTTTATTAACTCATTTCAGTATTTAACAGCTTTCTCTGGCAGCTGAGAAACCTGCTTTAACTCCCACACGCACATCAGAATTTGTCCTTTCTGTGCTTGCTGAATTCAGACTTGTATCTCAGTGTTAGGCGACCATCATCCTAACTCCAGGGATCATCATGTCATTGCCTCATTAGGTGATTAAACAATTAAATAAACAATTTGGGGGTTGGGATATAGCCCTGGCTAAGAGCATTGAGAGGCAGTGGTTTTGGATTAGAGTCCTGACTCCTGTCGGGTTTCCCTGGTGGCTCAGACAGTAAAGAATCTGCCTTCAATGCAGGAGACCTAGGTTCAGTCCCTGGAGAGGGACAGTCCCTTGGAGAAGGGAATGGCAACCTACTGCAGTAGTCTTGCCTGGAGAATTCTATGCAAAGAGGAGCCTGGTGGGCTGCAGTCCATGGGGTTACAGAAGAGTTGGACACACTCACTTTATTTTTCACTTTCCTGACTGTCACTTTGTTGTCCTAGAACCTAGGACAAAGTTACTTGAAACCTCTGAGCCTCAATTTTCTTATCCATAGAATGGAAATAGCATCATATTTATCTCTTAATAAATATTTCTACCTGTTAGGGTTGTTGTGAAGATTAAATTTAAAAGATCCATGTTTGGGTTGAAGTACATGAAATCATCATTTTGTGACCATCTTGACCAATTAACAACTAGCAATTTTACGTCGTTCAAGCTAATCATGGCTTAGCAAAGTACCTGGAATCTACCAAAGATTCAACACTAATAGCATTTTTTAGAAACAAAGGATTTCTTATTGTTGTTATTACATTGTTCTCATTAGTGTTATCATGGCATACGTATTCAGGCTCAGTGCTGGAGGATATTCCTGGGAACAAACCACTACAAAATGGTGAGGACGTTGATTATGGAGCCGCATATGAGACCATACATGTGCAGAAGATGGAGCATCTGGGTCGGCCTGCAGAAGGTATTGAAGGCTCCAGAGAGGTGGCAGCATTTGAAATGGGCCTTGTAGGGTAAGCTGGAGTTTTCCAGGTAGAAACCAATGAAGAACCTCACACAGAAGCAAGAGCCTGCGCCCAAGGCACAGAGGTGGGAGAGAGTGTGGGAGCTTGAGGAACCTGTCTTGATTCCATATGGCGCGTGTAAAATAGGACTGTGGGGGTGGAAGGAATTGAGAGCAGAGAGAGGAGGAGGGGTGTGCTGGAGATTTCATTGGAGAAGTGTCCTGGTTGGTTTTGGAAGCTGGAAAGGTTCCTCTGGAGATTTTGAAGAAAATGATTGGCCTAGAGCAAGTGTGGAAGATTTGTAAGAAGAGACTTGTAAGAAGGCTGTTACAGCTGCTAAGCCAAGAGAGAGTATAGGGGAGCAGCAGTGTGCTGGGAATGAATGAAGATGATGTTTTAAAGGTCCTCGTGATGGGAGGGCCAAGTGATGAGGGTGACGGGGAAGTTGTCTGCTGGGTGTATAGTACAGAAAATAGGAGCGCGACTAGGGTGTGGAAAACGGGGTGGGAGAAGGGTGAGAAGATAATGAGTTGAGTTTGGAATTTCTTGCATCCCTGTATGTGAGGGCTTTCCATTTCCTCGGATTTCTGGGAGCTTGTTGATTTTGTTCTGACTGCTGCAGCACAAGTTGTTACGTTCTCACTGGGACCACAGGGATTCATGAGACCCTTCCTTGTTGGCAGATTTTGACAGCACAAATAACACTTTGCTTTTCTGGTTTCACCAGTGTCTTGCCTTCACAAGGACATTGGTCATGTACCTCTGCTGAGGCAATGGATGATAAGTTTTTTTTTTTTTTTTAATAGCTAATTTTAATGAAATTTTAAAAAAAGTTTTAATGATTGTTTTTTATTATTGTTTGACTGCCGTGGTTCTTTGTTGCTGCACAAGGGCTTTCTCTGGTCACAGTGAGCAGGGCTACTCTTCATTGCATTGAGCGGGCTTCTCACTGGGGCGGTTTGTCTTGCTGCAGACCATAGGCTCGAGGCACGTGGGCTACACTTGTTGCAGCTGTGGGCTCTAGAGCGCATGCCCAGTAGCTGTGGCACACAGGCTTAGTCGCTCCGAAGCCTGTGGGACCTTCTCTGACCTGGAATCCGACTGATGTCCCCTGCATTGTAAGGTGAGTTCTTAATGATTGGACCACCAGGGAAGCCCCCCTTTTTAAACTCCTTAAGGTATAGTTGATTTACAATATTGTGTTAATTTCTGATGTACAACAAAGTGATACATTTATATGTGCATATTTATGATATATATACACACAGTAGGACCTTGTTGTTTATCCATTCTTTGTATAATACTTTGCATCTGCTAACTCCAAATTCCCAACGCATCCCTCCTGCATCCTTCTCCCCCTTGGCAACCACAGGTGTGTTCTCTACGTCTGTGATTGTTTCACAAGTAGATTCGTTTTATAGAATGCATATAAAGTGACATACAGAATGTCATTTAATGTTGTATTATAGAATCCACATATAAGTGATATCATATGGTATCTCTCTTTCTCTTTCTGATTTACTTCACTTAGTATGATCATTTCTAGGTTCATCCATGTTGCTGCAAATGGCATGTTGTTTCATCCTTTTTCATGTCTGAGTAGTATTCCGTTGTATATATGTACCACACCTTTTTTATCCATTTGTCAGTTGATGGGCATTTATACTGTTCCCATGACTTAGCTGTTGTAAATAGTGCTGCTATGAACATTAGGGTACATGTATCTTTTTGAATGATGCTTTCATATGAATATATGCCCATGAGTGGGATTGCTGGATCATATGGAAAGCTATTTTAGTTTTCTGAGGAACTTCATACTGTTCTCTACAGTGGCTGCACCAACTTACGGTCCCACCAAGAGTGTAAGAGACATGCTCTCCAACTTTTGTTATTTGTAGATTTTTAAATGATTTCCTTTCTGACTGGTGTGAGGTGATACCTTATTGTAGTTTTGATTTGCATTTCTCTAATAATTAGTGTTGTTGAACATCTTTTTGTGTATCTATTGGCCATCTCTATGCCTTCTTTGCAGAAATGTCTATTTAGATTTTCAGCCCATTTTTGGATAGAGTTTTTTGATTTTTACTATTGAGTTGCGTGAGTTGTTTGCATATTTTGCAAATTAAGCCTTTTCAGTCACATCATTTGCAAATATTTTCTCCTGTTTTGTAGGTTGTCTTTTCATTTTGTTTATATTTCCTTTGTGATGCAAAAGATTTTAAGTTTGAGTAGGTCCCATTTCTTTGTTTCTGTTGCCATGGGAGGCTTCTAGGCCTTTTGGCTAGTATTGCCTTGGGAGACTGACCTAAGAAAACATTGGTATGATGTATGTCAGAGACTGTTTTACCTACATTCTCTTCTAGGAGTTTTATGGTGTCATGTCTGTATTTAAGTCTTTTAGCCATTTTGTGATTTTTTTTTTTTTTTGAGATTACTGAGAAGAGTGTGTTCTAACTTCATTGATTTCCATGTGGCTGTCCAAATTTCCCAACATCACTTGTAGAGACTGATTTTTTCCCCACTGTATATTCTTTTTTAAGAAAATTTTATTGCTGTATAGCTGTTTACAATATTGTGTTGGTTTCAGGTCTACAGCAAAGTGAATCAGGCATTTGTTATTGTTCAGTCACTAAGTTGTGTCCACCTCTTTGTGACTATACGGACTGCAACACACCAGGCTTCCCTGTCCTTCACTATCTCCTGGAGTTTGCTCAAATTCATGTTCATTGAGTCAGTGGTGCTATCTAACCATCTTATCCTCTACTGTCCCCTTCTCCTTTTGCCTTCAACCTTTCCCAGCATTAGGGTCTTTTCCAGTGAGTCGGCTCTTGGCATCAAGTGGCCAAAGTATTGGAGCTTAAGCATCAGTCCTTGCAATGAATATTCAGGATTGATTTCCTTTAGGACTGACTGATTTGATGTCCTTGCAATCCAAGGGACTCTCAAGGGTCTTCTACAATACCACAATTAGAAAGCATCAATTCTTCGGCGCATGCATTCACTTTTTTGCCATATAGGTCATTACAGAATATTGATTGGAGTTGTCTGTGCTATACAGTAGGTCCTTATTTCTATCTGTTTTATATATAGTAGTGTGTTTGTGTCAATCCCCCTGTACCACCTGGTAACTCTAGGTTTCTTTTCTACATCTGTAAGTCTATTTCTGTTTTGTAGATAAGTTCATTGGTACCTTTTTTTTTTTAGATTCCACAAATTGCTGTTGCTGTTCAGTCACTCAGTTGTGTACGACTCTTTGAGAGCCCATGAACTGCAGGATGCCAGGCTTCCCTGTCCTTTGCTATCTCCTTGAGTTTCCTCAAACCCATGTCCATTGAGCCGATGATGCCATCTGACCATCTCATTGTCTGTCACCACTTCTACTTCAATCTCTCCCAGCATCAGGATCTTTTCTAATGAGTTGGCTTTTCACATCAGATGGACAAAGTTTTGGAGCTTCAGCTTCAGCATCAGTCCATTGAATGAACATTTAGGGTTAATTTCCTTTAGGATTGACTGGTTGGATCTCCTTGCAGTCCAAGAGACTCTCAAGAGTCTTCTCCAACACCACAGTTCAAAAGCATCAATTTTTTGTGTTCTGCCTTCTTTATGGTTCAACTCTCACATCTGTATATGACTACTGGAAAAACCGTAGCTTTGGCTACACGGACTTTGGTTGGAAAAGTGATGACTCTGCTTCTTAATATGCTGTCTAGGTTTGTCGTAGATTTTTTTCCAAGGAGCAAACATCTTTTAGTTTCATGGCTGCAGTCACTGTCTGAAGTGGTTTTGGAGCCCAAGAAGAGAAAGTCTGTCACTGTTTCCATTGTTTCCCCATCTGTTTGCCAGGGAGTGATAGGACTGGGTGCCAAGATCTTAGTTATTTGAATGTTGAGTTTTAAGCCAACTTTTTCACTCTCTTCTTTCACCTTCATCAGGAGGCTCTTTAGTTACTCTGCATTTTCTTCTATTAAGGTGGTGTCATCTGCATATCTGAGGTTATTGATATTTCTCCCAGCAATCTTGATTCCAGTTTGAGCTTTATCCAGCCTGGCATTTCTCATGATGCATATAAGTTAAATAAGCAGGGTGACAATATACAGCTTGACGTACTCCTTTCCCAATTTTGAACCAGTCCATTGTTCCATGTCCGACTGTCACTGTTACTTTTTGAAGTCCATACAGGTTTCTTAGGAGGCAGATAAGGAGGTTTTGTATTCCCATCTCTTTAAGAATGTTCCACAGTTTGTTGTGATCCATATAAAGGCTTTAGCGAAGTCATTGAAGCAGAAGTAGATGTTTTTCTGGAATTGAATCTTGTTTTTCGATGATCCAAAGGATGTTGGCAATTTGATGTCTAGTTCCTCTGCCTTCTCTAAATCCAGCTTGAACATATGGAAGTTCACGGTTCACACTGTTGAAGCCTGGCTTGGAGAATTTTGAGCGTTACTTTGCCAGCATGTGAGATGAGTGCTGTTGTGCAGTAGGTTGAACATTCTTTGGGATTGCCTTTCTTTGGGATTGGAATGAAAACTGACCTTTTCCAGTCCTGTGACCACTGCTGTGTTTTTCAAATTTGCTGACATATTGAGTGCAGCACTTTCACAGCATCATCTTTTAGGACTTGAATTAGCTCAGCTGGAATTCCATCACCTCCCCTAGCTTTGTCCTTAGTGATGTTTCCTAAGCCCCACTTGACTTCGCACTCCAAGATGTCTGGCTCCAGATGAGTGATCACACCATCATGGTTACCTGGGTCATGAAGATCTATTTTGTATAGTTCTTCTGTGTATTCTTTCCACCTCTTCTTAATGTCTTCTGCTTCTGTTAGGTCCATACCGTTTCTGTACTTTATTGTGCCCATCTTTGCATGTAATGTTCCCTTGGTATCTCTAATTTTCTTGAAGAGATTTCTGATCTTTCCAATCTATTTTTTTCCTCTTATTTCTAGCACTGTTCACTTAGGAAAGCATTTTTATCTCTCCTTGCTATCCTTTGGAACTGTGCATTCAGATGGGTATATCTTTCCTTTTCTCCTTTCCCTTTCACTTCTCTTTTCTCAGCTGTTTTTAAGGCCTCCTCAGACAGCCATTTTGCCTTTTTGCGTTTTTCTTTTTCTTGAGTATGGTTTTGATCACTACCTCCTGTACATCTTACATCAAAAAACCAAGAGAGTTCCAGAAAAACATCTACTTCTGCTTTATTGCCTACACCAAAGCCTTTGACTATGTGGATCACAACAAACTGTGGAAAATTCTTAAAGAGATGGGAATGCCAGACCATCTCACCTGTCTTCTGAGAATTCTGTATGCAGTTAGAAGCAACAGTTAGAACTGGGCATGAAACAACAGACTGGTTCCAAATAGGAAAGGGAGTACATCAAGCTTGTATATTGTCACTCTGATTATTTAACTTATGTGCAGAGTATATCATGTGAAATGCCAGACTAGATGAAGCACAAGCTGGAATCAAGATTGCCGGGAGAAATATCAATAACCTCAGATACACAGATGATACCACTTTAATGGCAGAAAATGAAGAAGAACTAAGGAGCCTCTTGATGAAAGTGAAAGAGAGTGTAAAAGCTGGCTTAAAACTCAACATTCAGAAAACTAAGATCATGGCATCTGGTCCCATCACTTCATGGCAAATAGATGAGGAAACAAGGAAAACAGTAAGAGACTTTATTTTCTTGGGCTCCAAAGTCACTGCAGATGGTGACTTCAGCCATGAAATTAAAAGACGCTTACTCCTTGGAAGGAAAGCTATGACCAACCTAGACAGCATATTCAAAAGCAGAGACATTACTTTGCCAACTAAGGTCCGTCTAGTCAAGGCTATGGTTTTTCCTGTGGTCATGTATGGATGTGAGATTTGGACTGTGAAGAAGGATGAGCGCCGAAGAATTGATGCTTTTGAACTGTGGTGTTGGAGAAGACTCTTGAGAGTCCCTTGGACTCCAAGGAGATCCAACCAGTCCATCCTAAAGGAGACCAATCCTGAATATTCATTGGAAGGACTGATGTTGAAGCTGAAACTACAATACTTTGGTCACCTACTGCGAAGAACTGACTCATTAGAAAAGACCCTGATGCTGGGAAAGATTGAGGGCAGGAGGAGAAGGGGACAACAGAGGACGAGATGGTTTGATGGCATCACCAATTTGGTGGACATGAGTTTGAGCTAGCTTTGGGAGTTGGTGGTGGACAGGAAAGCCTCATGTGCTTCCATGGGGTCGCAATGAGTGGGCCACTCGAGAGACTGAACTGAACTGAACTGAGCTCTCATACAGTGTTATGAACCTCTGTCCATAGTTCTTTAGGCACTGTGTCTATCAGATCTAATCCCTTGAATCAGTCACTTCCACTGTATAGTCATAAGAGATTTGATTTAGGTCATGCCTGAATGGTCTAGTGATTTTCCCTTCTTTCTTCAATTTAAGTCTCAATTTGGCAATAAGGAATTCATGATGTGAGCCATAGTCAGCTACTGGTCTTGTTTTTCCTGACTGTATAGAGCTTCTCCCTCTTTGACTGCAAAGAATATAATCAATCTCATTTCAGTATTGACCATCTGGTGATGTCCTTCTGTAGAGTTGTCTCTTGTGTTATTGGAAAAGGGTGTTTGCTATAACTGGTGTGTACTCTTGGCAAAACTGTTAGCCTTTGCCCTGGTTCATTTTGTACTCTGAGGCCAAGCTTGCCTGTTACTCCAGGTATGTCTTATTTTTTGCTTTTGCATTCCAGTCACCTATGATGAAAAGGACATCTTTTTTTGGTATTATTTTAGAAGATCTTATAGTCTTCAAAGAACTGTTCAACTTTAGCTTCTTCAGCATTAGTGGTTGGGGCATAGACTAGGATTACACTGATATTGAATGGCTTACCTTGGAAATGAACAGAGATCATCCTTTCATTTTTGAGATTGCACCCAAGTACTGCATTTCAGACCCTTTTGTTGATCGTGAGGGCTACTCCATTTCTTCTATGTGATTCTTGCCCACAATAGTAGATATAATGGTCATCTCCGATTCTGTTTCATTTTCATTCATTGATTCCTAAAATGTCATTGTTCACTTTTGCCATCACCTGTTTGACCGCTTTGAATTTACCTTGATTCATGGACCTAACCTTCCAGGTTCCTATGCAATATTATTCTTTACAGCATTGGACTTTCCTTCCAACACCAGACACTTTCAAACAGAGGTCGTTTTCACTTTGGTTCAGCCTCCTCATTCCTTCTGGAGTTATTTCTCCACTCTTCTCCAGTAGCATGTTGGGTACCTACTGACCTGGGAAGTTTATCTTTCACTGTCATATCTTTTTGCCTTTTCATACTGTTTATGGGGTTCTCACAGTAAGAATGCTGAAGTGGTTTGCCATTCCCTTCTCCAGTGCATCACATTTTGTCAGAACTCTTCACCGTAACCCATCTTTCTTGGGTGGCCACAGCATGGCTCATAGTTTCATTGGGCTAGACAGTGTTGTGATCCATGTGATCAGTTTGGTTTGTTTTCTATAATTGTGGTTTTCATTCTGTCTTCCCCTCTGATGGATGAGGATAAGAGGCTTGTGGAAGCTTCCTGAATGAAGGGAATGGCTGTGGGTAAAACTGGGTCTTGCTTTGCTCTGGTGGGCAGAGTCATGCTCAGTAATTCTTTAATCCAATTTTCTACTGATGAGTGGGGCTGTGTTCCCTCCCTGTAGTTTGGTCAGAGGCCAAACTATGGTGGGGTAATGGTGATATAGGCGACCTCCTTCAAAAGTACTTAATGCCAGCACGCTGTGGCTCCCAGGACTGTTGTAGTCAGTGCCCAAGACCCTGCAGCAGGCCACTGTCGACCCACAGCTCTGCTGGAGACTCCCACTCACAGGCAAGTCTGGCTCAGTCTCTTGTAGGGTCATGGTCCCTTTCTCCTGGGTTCTGGTGTGCACAAGGTTTTGTTATGCCCTCCGAGAGTCTGTTTCCCTGGAGGTTCTCAGTCCTTTTGCCAGATACCCAGGCTGGGAAGTTTGTTGTGGGCCCTGGAACTTTCACAACAGCGAGAGAACTTTTTTGGTGTAATTGTTCTCCAGTTTGTGGGTCCTCTGCTCAGTTGCTCCACAGTGGAGCTAATGGCAACCTCCTCCAAGAATACTTAAGCCACACTCTGTTCCTCGCACATCTGCTGCAGCCAGAGCCCCTGTGCCCACGGCAGGTCACTGCTGACCCATGTCTCCCCAGGAGACACTCAACATTCCAAGCCAGGTCTGGCTCAGTCTCCTGTGGGGATGAGTAATATTCCATTGTGTGTATATATATACACACCACATCTTTATCCATTCCTTCCTTTCTTGTTTTTTAAATGTTTACTTATTGTTCGGTTGGGCCAGGTCTTAGTTGTGGCCTGTGGGACCTTCAGTCTTTATTGCATGCTGGATATGTTAGTTATGGTGTGTGGAATTTTCAGTTGTGCCATGTGAACTCTTAGTTGCAGCATGTAGGATATCCTTCCCTGACCAGGCCCCCTGCATTGGGAGCAAAGCGTCTTAGCCACTGAACCACCAGGGAAGCCCCTATCCATTCCTCTGTTGATGGACATTAAGATTGCTTCCATGTTGTGGCTACTGTAAATAGTACTGCAGTGAACATTGTAATTCATGTTTCTTTTTGATTATGGTTTTCTCTCAGAATATACTTAGGGCTGGGATTGCTGGATTATATGGTAGCTATATTTTTACTCTTTTAAGGAACATCTATGATGTTCTTCATAGTGGCCATATCCAACTGACATTCCCCCCCAAGAGTGTAGGAGGGTTCCCTTTCCTCCATATCCTCTTCAGCATTTATTGTTTGTAAATTTTTTGGTGAGCACCATTCTAACTGGTATGAAGTAAGGTCCATCTAGTCAAGGCTATGGTTTTTCCAGTGGTCATGTATGGATGTGAGAGTTGGACTGTGAAGAAAGCTGAGCACCGAAGAATTGATGCTTTTGAACTGTGGTGTTGGAGAAGACTCTTGAGAGGCCCTTGGACAGCAAGGAGATACAACGAGTCCATCCTAAAGGAGATCAGTCCTGAATATTCATTGGAAGGACTGATGTTGAAGCTGAAACTCCAATACTTTGGCCATCTGTTGTAAAGAACTGACTTATTAGAAAAGACTCTGATGCTGGAAAAGATTGAGGGTAGGAGGAGAAGGGGACAACAGAGGATGAGATGGTTGGATGGCATCACCGACTTGATGGACATGGGTTTGGGTGGACTCCAGGAGTTGGTGATGAACAGGGAGGCCTGGCGTGGTGCGGTTCATGGGGTCACAAAGAGTCGGACACGACTAAGTGACTAAATTGAACTGATGCCATGTTGTAGTTTTGATTTGCATTTCACCAAACAATTGCACTCATCTCACATGCTAGTAAAGTAATGCTCAAAATTCTCCAAGCCAGGCTTCAACAATATGTGAACCGTGAACTTCCTGATGTTCAAGCTGGTTTTAGAAAAGGCAGAGGAACCAGAGATCAAACTGCCAACATCCACTGGATCATTGAAAAGGCAAGAGAGCTCCAGAAAAACATCTATTTCTGCTTTATTGACTATGCCAAAGCCTTTGACTTTGTGGATCACAATAAACTGTGGAAAATTCTGAGAGAGATGGGAATACCAGACCACCTGACCTGCCTCTTGAGAAATCTGCATGCAGGTCAGGAAGCAACAGTTAGAACTGGACATGGAACAACAGACTGGTTCCAAATAGGAAAAGCAGTACGTCAAGGCTGTATATTGTCCCCCTGCTTATTTAACTTATATGCAGAGTACATCATGAGAAACTCTGGACTGGAAGAAACACAAGCTGGAATCAAGATTGCCAGGAGAAGTATCAATAACCTCAGATATGCAGATGACACTACCCTTATGGCAGAAAGTGAAGAGGAACTAAAAAGCCTCTTGATGAAAGTGAAAGAGGAAAGTGAAAAAGTTGGCTTAAAGCTCAACATTCAGAAAACTAAGATCATGGCATCCGGTCCCATCACTTCATGGGAAATAGATGGGGAAACAGTGGAAACAGTGTCAGACTTTATTTTTTTGGACTCCAAAACCACTGCAGATGGTGACTGCAGCCATGAAATTAAAAGACGCTTACTCCTTGAAAGAAAAGTTATGACCAACCTAGATAGCATATTCAAAAGCAGAGACATTACTTTGCCGACTAAGGTCCGTCTAGTCAAGGCTATGGTTTTTCCAGTAATCATGTATGGATGTGAGCGTTGGATTGTGAAGAAAGCTGAACACCGAAGAATTGATGCTTTTGAACTGTGGCGTTGGAGAAGACTCTTGAGAGTCCCTTGGACTGCAAGGAGATCCAACCAGTCCATTCTGAAGGAGATCAGCCCTGGGATTTCTTTGGAAGGAATGATGCTGAGGGTGAAACTCCAGTACTTTGGCCACCTCATGCGAAGAGTTGACTCATTGGAAAAGACTCTGATGTTGGGAGGGGTTGGGGGCAGGAGGAGAAGGGGATGACAGAGGATGAGATGGCTGAATGGCATCACGGACTCGATGGACGTGAGTCTGAGTCAACTCTGGGAGTTGGTGATGGACAGGGAGGCCTGGCGTGCTGCAATTCATGGGGCCGCAAAGAGTCGGACACAACTGAGCTACTGAAGTGAACTGAATAATTAGTGATGTTGAGCATCTTTTCATTTGGTTTTTAGCCATCTGTATGTCTTCTTTGTACAAATGTCTATTTAGATATTCCATCCATCTTTTGATGGGGTTCTTTTTTTTTTTAATATTGAGCTACTTGAGCTCTTTGCACCTTTGGAGATTAATCCCTTGTTGGTTGCTTTGTTTTCATTCCACCCCCCCTGCCATTTTGAGGGTTGTCTTTTTGTTTATGGTTTCCTTTGCTGTGCAAAATTAAATTTAATTAGGTCCCATTTTTTATTTTTGTTTTTATTTTCATTACTCTAGGAGGTGGGACATAAACAGTGTTGCTGTGATTTATGTCAGTGTTCTGGCTCTGTTTTCCTCTAAAGAGATCTATATTATCAGGCCTTACATTTAGGTCTTTAATTCATTTTGAATTTATTTTTGTGTATAATGTTAGAGAGTATTCTAATTTCATTCTTTTACATGTAGCTGCCCAGTTTTCCTAGCACCACTATTGAAGAGGCTTTTTCTCATTGTATATTCTTGCTTCCTTTGTCATAGATGGGTGGGTTAATCTCTGGACTTTCTAACCTGTTCCATTGATCTATATTTCAGTTTTTGTGTCAGTAGTATACTGTCTTGATGAC
Organism: Oryx dammah; assembly: GCF_014754425.2. Taxonomy (NCBI): domain Eukaryota; kingdom Metazoa; phylum Chordata; class Mammalia; order Artiodactyla; family Bovidae; genus Oryx; species Oryx dammah. Next base: position 20,577,174 of record NW_024070185.1, read on the forward strand.
TCCAGCTTTATGGTATAGTCAGGGAGCCTGATAACCTCAGTTCCATTTTTTTTTCTCAAGATTGCTTTGGCTATTCTGGGTCTTTAGTATTCCCATACAAATTGTAAAATTTTCTGTCCTAGTTCTGTGAAGAATGCCTTTGGTAATTTGATGGGGATTACATTGAGTCTATAAATTGCCTTGGGTAGTATAGTCATTTTTGCAATATTGATTTTTCCAATCCAAGAACGTGGTATATTTTTCCTATGTTTGTGTTGTCTTAGATTTCTTTCATCAGCATCTTGTAGGTTTTGGAGTACAAGTCTTTTGTCTCCTTAGGTAGGCATATTCCCAGGTGTTTTATTCTTCTGATGCAATGGTAAATGGATTGTCTTTTTGATTTCTCTTGCTGATCTTTAATTTTTAGCATATTGACATGCAACAGACTTCTGTGGATTAGTTTTGTATCCTGAAACTTTACTCAAATTTATCGGTGAACTCTGGTAGTTTTCTGGCAATGTGTTTAGGATTTTATATGTATAGTATCATGTCATCTGTAAACGGTGACAGTTTTACTTATTATTTTCCAATTTGGATTCCTTTTATTTCTTTTTCTTCTGTGATTGTCATGGCTAGGACTTCCAAAACTACTTTGTATAATAGTGGTAATAATGGGCTCCCTTGTTTTGTTCCTGATCTTAGAGGAAATGCTTTTAGTTCTTTACCATTGAGAATAGTGTTTGCTGTGGTTTTGTTGTATATAGCCTTTGTTATTTTGAGGTAGGTTCCCTCTATGCCCTCTTTCTAGAGATTTTTTTTTATTAGAAATTTGTGTTGAATTTGTCAGAACCTTTTTTTGCTTCTGTTGAGGTTATCATATGGTTTTTATTATTCAGTTTGTTAATATGGTGTATCACATTGATTGACTTGCCTATATTGAAGAATCCTTGCATCCCTGGGATAAACCTGACTTGATCATGGTGTATGATCTGTTTAATGTGTTGTTAGAATCTCTTTGCTACTATTTTGTTAAGGATTTATATATCCATGTTCATCAGTGATATTGGCCTGTAATTTTCTTTTTTATGTTATCTTTGTCTGGTTTTGGTGTCAGGAAGATTGTGGCCTCTAGAATGAGTTTGGAAGTGTTTCCTCTTCTGTAGTTTTGGCAAAGGGTAGTTGTTAACTCTTCTCTAAATGTTTGGTAAAATTTGCCTGTGAAGCCATCTGGTCTAGGACTTTGGTTTGTTGGAAAATTTTAATCACAGTTTCAATTTCAGTATTTGTGATTGGTCTGCTCATATTTTCTGTTTCTTCCTGGTTCAGTCTTGGAAGGTTTTACTTTTCTAAGAATTTGTCCCTTTCAACCAGGCTGTCCATGTAATTGGCAGATAGTTGCTTGTCTCTTATGATCCTTTGTGTTTCTGTGGTGTCTTTTGTAACTTCTCCTTTTTTCATTTCGAATTTTATTGATTTGAGTCCTCTTCTTTTTTTCTTGATGAGAATTTGTTGTTGTTCAGTTGTTCAGTCGTGTCTGACTCTTTGCAACCCCGTGAACTGCAGCATGCCCCTCTTCCCTGTCCTTCACTATCTCCCTTAGTTTGCACAGACTCATGTCCATTAAATCTGTGATGCCATCCACAAATTCAGTGGATGGCATCAATGAATGCCAGTCTCTGTCATCTCATCCTCTTGTCATGCCCTTCTCCTCCTGCTTTCAGTCTATCCCAGCATCGGGATCTTTCCCAGTGAGTCATCTCTTCTCATCAGGTGGCCAAAGTATTGGAGCATCAGCTTCAGCATTAGTCCTTCGAATGAATATTCAGGACTGATTTCCTTTAGGATTAACTGGTTTGATTTCCTTGCTGCCAAGGGGCTCTCAAGAGTCTTCTGCAGCACCACAGTTTGAAAGCATAAATTCTTTGGCACTCAGCCTCTTTTATGGTCCAGCTTTCACATCCATACATGGCTACTGGAAAAACCATTGCTTTGACTATACAGACCTTTGTCAGCAAGGTGATATCTCTGCTTTTTAATATGCTGTCTGGGTTGGTCATAGCTTTTCTTCCAAGGAGCAAGCATCTTTTAATTTCATAACTTCATTCACCATCTGCAGTGATTTTGGAGCCCAGGAATTTAAAGTCTGTCACTGTTTTCATTGTTTCCCCATCTATTTGGATGAAGTGATGGGACCAGATGCCATGATCTTAGTTATTTGAATGTTGAGTTTTAAACCAACTTCTTTACTCTCTTTAACCTTTGTCAAGAGGCTCTTTCTTTCCTCTTCGTTTTCTGCCATTAAGGTGGTGTCATCTGCATATCTGAAAATATTGATGTTTCTCCTGGCAATCTTGACTGCAGCTGGAAAAAATCATCCAGACCAGAATTTATCATGATGTACTTTGCATGTAGGTTAAATAAGCAGGGTGACAATATACAGCCTTAAAGTACTACTTTCCCAATTTGAAACCAGTCTGTTGTTCCATGTCTGGTTCTAACTGTTGCTTTTTGGCCTGCATACAGGTTTCTTAATTTTCCAGTTTGTGGTGATCCACACAGCCAAAGGCTTTAGCGTAGTCAGTGAAGCAGAAGTAGATGTTTTTGTGGAATACCCTTTCTTTTTCTGTGATCCAGTAGATGTTGGCAATCTGATGTCTAGTTCCTCTGCCTTTTCTAAATCCAGCTTGAACATCTGGAAGGTCATGGTTCATGTACTGTTGAAGCCTGGCTTGAAGGGTTTTGAGCATTACCTTCCTAGCATATAAAATGAGTGCTGTTGCCTGGTAGTTTGAACATTCTTTGGCATTGTCCTTCTTTGGGTTTGGAATGAAAACTGAGCTTTTCCAGTCCTGTGGCCACTGCTGTGTTTTCCAAATTGCTGACATATTGCGTTCAGTACTTTAACAGCATCATCTTTTAGGATTTGAAATATCTCAGCTGGAATTCCATCACCTCCACTAGCTTTGTTTGTGGTAATGGTTACTGAGGTCCACTTGACTTTATACTCCAGGATGTCTGGCTCTGGGTGAGTGATTACACCATCATGGTTATCCAGGTCATTAAGACTTTTTTGTATTGTTCTTCTGTGTATTCTTGTCAGTTCTTCTTAATATCTTCTGCTCCTGGTTGGTCCATACTGTTTCTGCCCTTTATTGAGCCCATCTTTGCATGAAACGTTCCCTTGGTATCTCTAATTTTCTTGAAGAGATCTCTAGTCTTTCCCATTCCTTTGTTTTCCTCTGTTTCTTTGCATTGTTTACTTAAGAAGGCTTTCTTATCTCTCCTTGCTATTCTTTGGAACTGTGTGTTCAGATGAGTATCTCTTTCCTTTTCTCCTTTGCCTTTCACCTCTCTTCTTTTCTCAGCTGTTTGTAAGGCCTCCTCAGATAACCATTTTGCCTTTCTTTACCTTGGGGATGGTTTTGATTACCGCCTCCTGTACAATGTTATGAACCTCTGTCCATAGTTCTGGCACTCTATCAGATGTAATCCCTTGAATCAATTTTTCACTTCCACTGTATAATCGTAAGAGATTTGATTTAGGTCATACCTGAAGGGCCTGTGATTTTCCCTACTATCTTCAACTTAAGTCTGAATTTGGCAATAATGGGTTCATGATCTGAGCCACAATCAGCTCCTGGTCTTGTTTTTGCTGACTATATAGAACTTCTTCATCTTTGATTGCAAAGAATATAATCAATCTGATTTCAATATCACCATCTGGTGATGTCCATGTGTAGAGTCATCTCTTGTGTTGTTGGAAGAGGGTATTTGCTATGACCAGTGCGTTCTCTTGGCAAAACTGTTAGCCTTTGCCCTGCTTCATTTACTCCAAGGCCAAACTTGCCAGTTGGTAAGTCTGGCTAAAGGTTTGTCAATTTTGTTTATCTTCTCAAAACCAGCCCTTATTTTCATTGATCTTTGCTATTGTTTTCTTCATTTCTCTTTCATTTATTTCTGCCATGATCTTTATTGTTTCTTTCTTTCTACTTACTTTTGTTTTTTGTTTGTTTGTTTTTTTCCCTAGTTTTCTTAAGTGTAAGGGTAGGTTGTTTATTTGAGATTTTTCTTATTTCTTGCAGTAGGATTGTATTGCTATAAACTCCCCTCTTAGAACTGCATTTGCCGCCTCTCAGGTTTTGAGTCATGTTTTCAGTTTTTCCTTAGGTATTTTTTTATTTCATTTTTTATTTCTTCAGTGCTCTCTTGGTTATTTAGTAGTGGGTTGTTTAGCCTCCATGCATGTGTGTTTTTTTATAGGTTTCTTTTTCCTGTAATTGATTTCTAGTCTCATAGTATTGTGGTCAGAAAACGCTTGATAGGAATTCATTCTTCTTAAATTTACTGGGGCTTGATTTTTGACTGAAGATGTAATCTTTCCAGCAGAATGTTGCATGTGCGTTTGAGAATAAAGTGTGTTCTGCTGCTTTAAGATGAAATGTCACTTGTCTTTCAGTTCAGTTCAGTTCAGTCTTTAGGTATGTTTTAATTTCCTCTTTGATTTCGTCTTTAACCTGTTAGGTTTTTAGTCACATGTTGTTTTGTCTCCATGAAATAGTTTTATTCTCATTTCTTTTTTTGTGATTCATGTCTAGCTTCATCCCCTTGTAGGTAGATGCTTGTGATAATTTCTATACTCTTGAATTTGTTGAGGCATGTTTTCTGCCCTAGTATGTGGTCAGTCCTAGAGAATGTTTAATGTGCACTTGAAAAGAATGTTTATTCTGTTTTTTTTGTTGTTGTTGTTTGTTTGGATGTAATATCCTGAAAATATCAATTAAGCCTAACTGTTCTGTTGTATAAATTTAGTGCCTCTGTTGCCTTACTGATTCTCTGTCTGGAAGATCTGTCCGTTCATGTGAGTGGGGTATTAATGTCTCTTATTTATATTGTATTCCTCTGAACATTAACAGAACCTTTATGTCTGTTAATATTTGTTTTATGAATGTGGGTGCTTCCATTACACATTTTTTTCTTTTTCTGACTTAGTATGATAGTCTCTGTGTTCATCGTCCTTGGTGCCACAGATGACATTTCCCATTCCATTTTTTATGGGTGAGTAGTATTCCACTGCATGTATGTACCACATATTCTTTATGCATTTATCTGTTTAGATAGAGATTTAGGTTATTTTATGTCTTGGCTACTGTGACTAGTGCTTCTATGAACATAGAAGTGCATGTATCTTTTTGAAATACAGCTTTGTGTAGCTATATGTTCAGGATTGGGATTGCTAGATTATATGGTATCTCTTTTTTTAATTTTTTTGAGGAACATCTATACTGTTTTCTGATAGAAGTAGACATGGAACAACAGACTGGTTACAGATAGGAAAAGGAGTATGTCAAGCCTGTATATTGTTACCCTGATTATTTAACTTATATGCAGAGTACATCATGAGAAACACTGGCTTGGAAGAAGCACAAGCTGGAATCAAGATTTCCGGCAGAAATATCGATAACCTCAGATATGCAGGTGACACCACCCTTATGGCAGAAACTGAAGAGGAACTAAAAAGCCTCTTGATGAAAGTGAAAGAGGAGAGTGAAAAAGTTGGCTTAAAGCTCAACATTCAGAAAACGAAGATCATGGCATCCAGTCCCATCACTTCCTGGCAAATAGATGGGGAACCAGGGGAAACAGTGGCAGACTTTATTTTTGGCGGCTCCAAAATCACTGCAGATGGTGATTGCAGCCATGAAATTAAGACGCTTACTCCTTGGAAGGAAAGTTATGGCCAACCTAGACGGCATCTTAAAAAGCAGACATTACTTTGTCAACAAAGGTCTGTTTAGTCAAGGCTATGGTTTTTCCAGTAGTCATGGATGGATGTGAGAATTGGACTATAAAGAAAGCTGAGGGTCACTGAATGATTCTTTTGAACTGTGGTGTTGGAGAAGACTCTTGAGAGTCCCTTGGACAGCAAGGAGATCCAACCAGTCCATCCTAAAGGAAATCAGTCCTGGGTGTTCATTGGAAGGACTGATGTTGAAGCTGAAACTCCAATTCTTTGGCCACCTCTTGTGAAGAACTGACTCATTTGAAAAGACCCTGATGCTGGGAAAGATTGAGGGCAGGAGGAGAAGGGGACGACAGAGGATGAGATGGTTGGATGGCATCACCGACTCAATGGACATGAGTTTGGGTAAACTCTGGGAGTTGGTGATGGACAGGGAGGGACAGGGAGCCTGGTGTGCTGCGGTTCATGGGGTCACAAAGAGTCGGACATGACTGAGTGACTGCACTGAACTGAACCTGTACCGTTTTCTACAGTGGCTGTACCAACTTACATTCCTGCCAACAGTGTAGGAGGGTTCCTTTTCTTTACATCCTCTCCAGCATTTATTGTTTATATATATTTTTTAAAAATGATGGCCCTTCTGACCTATGTGATGTTGTATTTCACTATGTTTTATTTTCCCTTTCTCTAACAATTAGAATACTTACTCTCTTTTGGGCACTACTGGAAATGCTTTCTGTTCAAGTTTTGTTTAACTTTAGCAACAACTCTAAAGGTGGTTAGTACTATTAAGGCCATTTTGTACGTGAGGACATGGAAGTTCATAGAGGTCAACTAACATGTGCAAGATCATATAACTAATGAGTGCTGAAGCCAGGATGCAAATGGAGGTGGAGGGCTCCAGGACTTAAACTTTATGCTAGGATATGTCATTTGGGCTAGGCAATCCTCTGTGTCCTGTCTGTGAGGGTGTTTTATGATAAGGTTGTTTGTTTTTTAAAACTCATTTGGTCCAAACTATTTTATTAATGCATAGTGTTCAGAGGTTTGCAGATTCAAAGACTAATTAAAAAAAAAAAAAACTTTAAGTGTAGTCAATTTGCTTGTAAATTTCTGTACAGCAAAGTAACTCAGTTATACATACATACATATATATATATATATACACACACACACACATTCTCTTACATAATCTTTTTCATTATGATTTCTCATAGGATACTGAATATAGTTCCTCATGCTGTACAGTGGTACCTTGCCGTTTATCTGTTCTATATATAATAGTTTGCATTTGCTAATCCCAATCTCCTAATTCACCCATCTCCCAGCCTCCCCTCACCCTTGGCAACCACAAATCTGTTCTTTGTCTCTTTTTAGGTAAATTCATTTGTGTGATATTTTAGATTCCACATATAAGGGATATCATATGGTATTTACTGCAGACTAAATTCTTTTCCATGGATTAAAAATTCTTCTGTCTAATCCATGGTCTCCAATGGGAATGATTCTGGATTTTGGTTCTAAATAATTGTATTTGGCCTATTATTTCATTCTAGATAATGTTACTGTATTTGATCTGTTATTTTTTTTTCACCTTTTAGTTTGGGGGGGCCCTCCTTAGGAGGAGTCATATAGGATTATAGTTACAGGTGATATTTTCTCTCTAAGGTAAAGTAAATTTATTGCTTATTTTTAATACTGACCAAAATAAAGTTTTATGTTTTCTGGGTATTTTTGGGGAAGTCACCTATATGATATGCTGGTATTCTGCATTGTTACAGTCCCACCATTCATCCTTGCTATGGATGGAATCTGTGTGTCCTCAGAATTAATATATTGAGGCCTCAATCTCTGATGCAGTGGTATTTGGAGGTGGTGGCCTTTGGGAAATAATTAGATTTAGATGAGTTCATGAGGGGAAGCTCTATGATGGGATTAGAACTCACTCTTCTTTTCTTTGCCATGTGAGGACATAGCAAGAAAGCAGTGCCCTTTAAGCCACCCAGTGTTCGGTATTTTTGTATAGGAGCCTGAGGAGACTTAGCACAGTCCTCTTGTGGGTCTTCAGTAAGATGACTCGTATCTGTTGTGGGCCCCACAATGGTGTGACAGTCCACACTGTAAGGCAGCCCTTACTTTGGTTGCAGCCCAGTCACTGACTGATGGAAAAACCAAGTTTTCTTTCCATAGATGTGTTTTTATGAATTACTTCACTGGGCTTTGTCCCTGCCTTTACTAATTGCACTCACCAGAAAAAGCTATGGAGTACTGGCATTAAGAACCCTTTAAAAGACAAAGCAGTTGATTCTTCTTATCATCAAAGTAGGTACTCACATCAGCACACTAAGTACTGCATAGAAATAGCTTGTTGGCAGAATTGCGCTCTCAAGGGTGGATATCTTCAAGCCATCCTTAACTCTTCAGCAGAAAGGCAACCACATACAATGCTGAGGAGTGGGGAAAATGTTGACCTGAAGGTAGAAGGATCTCATGTGAAATTGTGAGTGGCCTTTAATGATGGCTGTCAAAGAAGAGTCACAGTGCTTCACTTTGCTATCCTCAGGAAAGCCCAGTTCGCTTCCTGGCACAGGTGTTAACTAATGGTTTGAATGAACATAATCTGTTTACCTACTTGCCTTCATATGCACTATGTTCTCTCTGCGGAAAGCCTACCCCTCATCCCCCAGCCCTACCCCCACCTCACTTCTAGAGAATTTCCTACGTGTGGCCTTCCTTACCTAAATAGTAACAACGATACTAGCTAGCCTTTATATAGTACTTCCTATGCATCTGGTAGTGTAGAGGGTTGAACGGTGAGGTGGTGGGAATACCTGCTTCAGATCTTGCTGATAAGGAGTTGCATTGTCTACAGAGAATTAAAAAACATATTAAAAGCAAAAGGCTGATTCTGCTTTTTTTCTGACCAACCTATTTTGGCAGTCCTAAACAACGTCAGTAATAAAACACTCCTCCCCACGGGTGCAGACTTCTCAGCCCCCTTCATCCTTGGTACCCACTCTGTGTGCCCAGCACCTTCCTAAGCTTTTATATATATTAACTTCCATAATTTGTCCCCATTTTACAGCTGAGGGAACTGCAGCACAGAGATCATGTGACCAATCTAAGTTTATGTGCAGTTTGGTCATACTGCCTAATCCAGCAATATAGCATGATTTCACCTAAATATCTGCCTTGTGAAATATCTAATACACATATATAAATCTATACATCTGTGAAGACACCCTGATCCACCCAGGGGGTAATTAATAGCTCCCTACATGTGTTCCTCACCCCCTGTTTATATTTCTGCCATAGTATCGCTGTTCTGCAGGGAGGGGACAGAGCTCCCTAAGCCTAGTCCAATGGCTGCCTTGTAATAGATGTTGAAAGAATGACTGAACGCAGTGTTTGGTCCCAGAGCTAGGGGATCTGCATATATTTATATATATTACATGCATATCATGGCAGATTGGTGGAAGGCTCTGGATTTTGATTTGCATTCAAGAACAGCTTTCAGTTCTGACTCTGTTACTAATTATCTGTGAAACCCAGAATCAGGAATTGAATACATGTGAATATTTGTTTCCTAGTTTGTGAAGTAGGAGGTAGGATATTCTATCAGTGATTTTCAGTAGTGGTAACCCACCTTTAAAGTAGATTTCTTTTTTTTTTTCCATCCCCTTGTTAACAGTCATTTTTGTAGAAAAAAAAAACTTCTCATTTATTTATAATATACTACAGAAAGCACACAAACTAGAAGTGTACAGCTTACTGAATTATCACAGGGTCAGCACATCCATGAGACACCACATACATCAAGAAACAGAGTATTACCAGTTTTCTGGTACCTGCCTTCTTAGACAATGAGAAGCTCCTCTTTCAACATCATAGAGTTCCTCATAAATGCAAAAAGTTAGCATATATTATTTTCTCTAATTTTTCTTCCTGTGTTTGTGGGCTTTATCTGTGCTGTTATAACCACATTTGCCTTGCTTGCTGTCTAGTATTCCATTGTGTAAACAGACCATAATTTACTTATCTATTCTACTATTTATGTGAATATTTTGATTTTTATTGAATTTTAGTATAGTTGATTTACAATGTTTCAGGTGTTCAGCCTGATATATATATATATCTCATTTTGCAGATCTTTTTCATTATAGGTTATTATAAGATGTTGAATATAGTTCCCTATGCTATATACAATAGGCCCTTGTTTATCTGTTTTTTAAATTTTGTGTTTTATGCTGGAGTATAGTTAACGATGTTGTGTTAGTCTCAAGTGTTCAGTGAAGTGATTCAGTTATACACACACATACACCTATTCTTTTTCAAATTCTTTTCCCATTTAGGTTGTTCTGCAATATTTAGCACAGTTCCCTGTGCTGTACAGTAAGTCCTTGTTGGTTATCTGTTTTAAATATAGTAGTGTGTATATGTCAGTCCCAAACTCCAAATTTATCCCCTTCCCTACTTTTCCTCTTTGATAACCATCAGTTTTTTTTTTTCTAAGTCTGTGAATTTAAATTAGTTTAGTCATATCATTTTTTAAGACTCTGCATATAAGTGATACCATATATTTGTCTTTCTCTGATTTACTTCGCTCAGTATGACAAGCTCTAGGTCCATCCATGTTGCTTCAAATCCATTATTTCATTCTTTTTAATGTCTCAGTAACATTCCACTGTATACATGTATTAATACCACATCTTTACCTGTTCTTCCCTCCATGGCCATTTAGATTGCATCTTTGTCTTGGCTGTTGTAAACAGTGCTGCAGTGTACAAAGGGGTGAATGTATCCTGGATTGTTGATCATATGGTGGCTCTAGTTTTAATTTTTTAAGGAACCTCCATACTGTTCTCCATGGTGATTGTGCCAGTTTACATTCAAACCAACAGTGTAGGAGGATTCTGTCTTCTTCACATTCTGTCCAGCATTTGTTTAGATGTTTATAGAGGTTTGGTAATGGCCATTCTCACTGGTGTGTGGTGATACCTCATTGCAGTTTTGATTTGCATTCTCTAATAATTAGCGATGTTGAGCATCTTTTCATATACCTCTTGGCCATTGCTATGCCTTCTTTGGAGAAATGTCTATTTAGGTCTTCTGCCCAGTTTTTGATTGGGTTGTTTGTTTTTTGGATCTTGAACTGCATGAGTCGTTTGTAGATTTTGGAGGTTAATCCCTTGTCACTTGCATCATTTGCAAATATTTTCTCCATGCTGTAGGTTGTCTTTTCATTTTGTCTATAGTTTCTTTTGCTGTGCAAAAGCTTTTGGGTTTAATTAGGTCCCATTTGTTTGTTTTTGTTTTTATTTCCATTATGGTAGGAGATGGCTTGAAAAAGATATTGCTGTGATTTATGTCAAGGAGTGTTCTGCCTATGTTTTCCTCTAAGGGTTTTATAGAATCATGTCTTACATTAATCCATTTTTAGTTTATTTTTGTGTACAGTGTTAGGGAGTGTTCTAGTTTCATTCATTTATGTGTAGCTATCCAGTTTTTCCCAGCACCATTTATTGAAGAGACTATCTTTCCTTCATTGCTTATTCTTTGCCTCCTTTGTTGGAAGATCCATTGACCATAGGTATGTGAGTTTATCTCCAGACTTTCCATCCTGTTCCATTGATTTATATTTCTGTTTTTATGCCAATACCGTGTTTTGAGTACAGTCATAGTTCCTATGCTCATGCCCACAATCTCTATGTCCAGGACTTATCACAATCAGAGCACTCTTTTAAAGAATCCTGACCTTGGAATCAGACAGCGAGTCATCCTATGAGACCTTGCATCTGACTGGGGCCACTAAGGAACATGTCACTCTGCACAGGGAGACAGTATTGCTACCACATGGCAGAACAGTGTGGAGAGCATGCCCTGGTGGTATCCCTGGCTTCATTTATCCCAGAGGCCCTACCACATCTTCCTATAATTACTTATTTGGTCCATTAAATCCCTCCTTAGTTTAAGTTAGTTCAGGTTAGTACTCTGGTATAGTCAAAACAAATCTTATTAGTATACACACATGATACAAACTAAAATATATAAAATCGATAAACGTGGAGCTTCATTGCTTCATTGCCTCACTTCTCAGAAGCCCCTTTTAAAAGCAACACTGAACTGAGTGTTATTTAAGATTTGAATGCAGTTTTTGAGGAATGTTGAGGGGGGTGAGTTTTGTCAGTTTAAGAGAGAAAGAATTAGAATCTGAAACAGTATTTCATGAGAGGCACAATCCTCTGGACGCCTGCCTGGCACTTTCTTCAATACTGTCCTCAATTCTACTCTAAATAATCCTCTCTCTCGACTCTGCATCCCCGAGTCTGAGTCATAGGGCATTACACTTGAAAGGTGTAAACCCTGTATTCTGGCTTCAAGTACATGTGCCTGCCACATAGAAGGAACTCAACAAATATTTGATACCAAAATCAGCCCTTACTACTTAGCTGAAGTCCCTTTCCTTATTTGTGGATGATGGCCTACCACATGTCTACCAGCAGTCTACTCCAGAATCTTTATTCTCTTGAAATCTGCATTTTGACTTGATAAATAACTCCTTCAGTTCAGTCGCTCAGTCGTGTCCGACTCTTTGTGACCCCATGAATCGCAGCACGCCAGGCCTCCCTGTCCATCACTAACTCCCGGAGTTCACTCAGACTCACGTCCATCGAGTCAGTGATGCCATCCAGCCATCTCATCCTCTGTCGTCCCCTTTTCCTCCTGCCCCCAATCCCTCCCAGCATCAGAGTCTTTTCCAATGAGTCAACTCTTTGCATGAGGTGGCCAAAGTACTGGAGTTTCAGCTTTAGCATCATTCCTTCCAAAGAAATCCCAGGGCTGATCTTCACAATGGACTGGTTGGATCTCCTTGCAGTCCAAGGGACTCTCAAGAGTCTTCTCCAACACCACAGTTCCAAAGCATCAATTCTTTGGTGCTCAGCCTTCTTCACAGTCCAACTCTCACATCCATACATGACCACAGGAAAAACCATAGCCTTGACTAGACAGGCCTTAGTTGGCAAAGTAATGTCTCTGCTTTTGAATATGCTATCTAGGTTGGTCATAATTCTTCTTCCAAGGAGTAAGTGTCTTTTAATTTCATGGCTGCAATTACTCCATTTTAATGAGCAACTTCAGAGGTTCCCTTCCTTTTTTTATCAGTTTCAACCTTCATGTTTATCCCTCTTCTCTCCAGTCTGCGGAATCTGTGTCCTGATTTTTCTCTCAAGTCACATCCCCACCTGAGCGATACTGTTGCTATATTTATTCCTGCTCTCTCTGGCACCTTCAGACTCTCCCTCTTCATAGAGGTATTTCAGCACAACTTGTGTATTTCTCCTTCACCTTGAAATAAAATCTTGGTATCTAGAGCAAACTCCAAAATTATACTATCTTGTCTTTACTGACACAGTTCTTGAATAAGAAACTCAAGGATGTATTCATCACTTATGTTGAAACCTTGAAATACCTTCTACTCATTTCCAAGGTAAGTCACTACCTTTTTGCTTGATCTTTGTCTCTACCCCTGGCTTTTCTTCTCTGTGTGTCCTTATCTCTGAGCATTTCTGAAAGTTCAGCCTGATTGCTGGGCTCTTTCTCCTGTTACAAAGTTCCATCAGCTTCCTGGATAATGTCTGTACAAATGATACCCACATCTCTTCCTTCCATCTTGTTCTCTCACCTGAGTTCCAGCTGTGTTGTTTGAAATTCCGGCCGAACATTCACATTCAGCTGTTCAATTTTCTTTCTTCAAATGAACACTTGCCAAACTAAGCTCATCCTTCTTCCATCCACACTGGGCTCAGCATGCCAAATTCCTTTCCTTCATCAATAACACCAACATTTCCCCACTTAGGAAGGCTTGGAAACTCCATCATTATTGACATTCCCTATCTTTCATTACACGTAGTAATCAGTCACTATGACTCACAGAAATTGTTCCTTGAAAACACTCTGGCAGCCATACCTTTTTCTTTTTCCTACACCCACACACCAATCCATGATTTCTATCAGCTGACGCCATTACAAAACTCATAGAAAAATGTGTCATCTTCCTTTCCCAATGTTTTCCCTTCTTGATGGACCTGTAAATTTGCCTTTCTCTGAAAAATATTTTTAGCTCTAAACTTTTTTCAAAACCAGGATAACTTAATCAACATGAATTATAGGAATGAACAAGTCTTCCTGTGGTTAACTCTCCAAGATTGGCTCATGTCCTATATGCTCTTTGTAAATTCTCACTTAGAAGATTCTCCCAAAGGGGTGGGATATTCTAAAAGTAGAATTTTAGAAAATCAAAATATCTTAAACATATTTAACAATAGCCATCATTCTCATCTAGGAAAGCAGACATGGTTCCCATACATCCTTATTTGGTGGTCAGAAAAGTTCTGTGTGGTATGGAGCACAGAGACTGTGTTTGCTATCCTGGAAACACTGCAGTGTCTGTCTCAGAGTTTTGTATGTAGTAAGAATTTTAAACTTTCCAATGAATGGATGGATGACTATCTCAATAATACATATTATTTGTAAAAACTTCATAATTTAACATTTTTAGGGCTGTAAGGAATAACTTTTGGGGGTAACTAGAACACACTGGAGAAGGAAATGGCAACCCACTCCAGAATTCTTGCCTGGAAAATCCCATGAACAGAGGAGCTTGGTGGGCTACTCAGACAACTTAGTGACTAAACACCACAGAACACATTTTTTCCAGTTTTCTGTTGAGGAATCTGATGTAAAGAGAGGTTACGGATTGTCCATGTTCATACTGGTATTTGGCAATATGACTAAGCCCAGAAACTCATCTGGTTTCTGCACAACACTGCATGACAGATTGGTAAACCAAGTTTTAAAATGAATAATAATGCACGTATATGGAATCTAGAAAAAAGGTGCTAAGGTACCTGCAGGGTAGAGACGCAGACATAGAGAACAGACTGTGGACACAGCAAGGAAAGCAGAGGTGCAACAGAGAGAGAGAGTAGCCTCGACATTCATACACTACCGTGTGCAACGCAGATAGTGAGTGCGAAGCTGCTGTACAACACAGGGAGCCCAGCTCAGGACTCTGATGACCTGGACAGGCGGGAGGAGGCTCGGATGGAGGGGGTACATGTATACTTAGAGCTGATTCACACTGTTGTATAGCAGAAACTAACACAACATTGTAAAGCAGTTGTCCTCCAGTTTAAAAAACATAAAAAAAAATTACAATTAGTAAACTATGAAATATTGCTGTATCAATAGTAGCAAGAATTGTAACCATGCTTCAAATCAGTTTTTATTCAAATGAAAAGATATGCGGTTTCTTAATGTAATCTGTATAGCATTAAGGTAAGTAAATAAGATTATTATATGTTGAATAAAGTAGAATAAAGATTAAAATGGGAAAAAAGGAATAAAAACAGAGGGCCCAAGTCAATAAAATAAAAAAGCTACAACCAATACCACTCCTTTCTACCATGAAAAGAATTATGGAATTTTCTCAAAAATTTTAAAATAAAGCTATCATATGATTTAGAACTTCCACTCCTGAGTATTTATTCAAATAAAAACCCTAATTAGAAAAGATACTTACATATGTTCATTCCAGTATTATTGACAATAGCCAAGATATGGAAGTAACCTAAGTGCCCATCAATAGATGAAAAGTGGCATATATATAAAGGAATATTAGCCGTTAAAAAGGATGAAATCTTGCCATTTGTGAAAACATGGATAGACCTAGGGGCTATTACGCTAAGTGAAGAGGTAGACATTTAAATACTGTATGATTTTACTTGTACGTGGAATCTCAAAAGAAATGAACAAACAGTTGTAGATATAGAGAACCAACAGGTGGTTGCCAGAGGTGAGGAGGGGTCAGGAAGGAAAGAAATAGGTGAGATAGATTAAGAGGTACAAACTTCCAACACAAATAACAGGTATAGTGTGGGGAATATAGTTCAGAACCATGCAAAATCTTCATATGGTTTCATTGTAACTAGCCTTATCATGCTGATCATTTTGAAATGTGTAGAATTATGGAATCACTATGTTGTATTACAGGAGCTAACAGTGTGTCGGTCAATTATACTTCAAAAACAAACTCATAGAAAAATCATATTTGCAGTGACCAGAGGTAGGGTTGCGGGGCATGGGGAACTGGATGAAGGCAGTGAAAAGCTACAAACTTCCAGGTATAAAGATAAATAAGTACTAGGGACATGATAAATATAATTAACACTGCTCTATATTACCTATGAAAACTGTTGAGAGTAAATCCTAAGAGTTCTCGTCACAAGGGAAAAATTTTTTCTACTTCTTTCATTGTCACTCTATATACAGTTTTGTATATTCATTGTACTCTGTGTGCTAAGTCACTTCAGCCATGTCCCCATGAACTATAGCCTGCAGGCTCTTCTGTCCATGGGATTCTCTGGGCAAAGATAACTGGAATGGGTTGCCATTTCCTCTTCCAGGGGATCTTCCCAACCCAAGATCAAACCCGTGTCTCTTACATATACCTTAAACTAATACAGTGCTGTATGTCAATTATATATTAATAAGAATGGAAGAAAAAAAACAATATTTAGAATTGAAACCTCTGCAAAATTTCTCCTTTAGAATATTTAGTAGGTTCATAAATATTAGTAAAACATATTTTATATTTAAAGTCCAGTTATTTCCTTATGAAATTTGATTGTTCCTCAACTTATGACAGGAAACAGCTTACCTAAGTTAATTGAGTTGCTGAAATTTTATAATATTACCATTGGAATATTGGAATTGTGCACCTGGAAGGAATGTCTAGAATAATTTCTCTTATAGGACTCCTTTCTGTAAGAGAGAAATATGGAAAGGACTTGAGTGAGTACAGTGTACAGTTTCTTCAGGGGAACTTCAAAGGTGAGTCATTTGAATGAAATGAGTTTGTAGTTCCTCAGCTGGTATTCACTCTACATTGTGTTATATCTTACCTGTTACTTTTGTCTAGTATTTCATATTTCCTCACTGCAGATAGTATCACCTGGGAATTACCTGATGTATTTTAGGAAATTTGTAACTGTCTCTCTGGTAATCCAGTCCTTTCTGTTTTCTCTAGACAGTCTTCAAAATTTCTGGTTCATGGATGTCACTTCGCTCTTACGAATGGGGTTTCTGTTCCTTGAACGGACCAAGCTCAGACCACTCTAGACGTTTGAACTACTTCCTCTATGGGGGATATTCTAAGATTTTTGGAAGTCTGTATCTTTGGATCATTCAAGTCTCAGATCACATATTTGTTGTTGTTGTTTAGTCTCTAAGTCGTGTCCAACTCCTGGCAACCCCATGGTCTGTAGCCCCAAGGCTCCTCTGTCCATGGGATTTCCCAGGCAGGAATACTGGAGTGGGTTGCCATTTCCTTCTTCAAGGGATCTTCCCAACCCAGGGATGGAACCTGCATCTCCATTGGCAGGCAGGTTCTTTACCACTAAGCCACATATACCTCCTCCAAAAGGATTGAAGGCGGGAAGAGAAGGGGCTGACAGAGGATGAGATGGTTGGATGGCATCACAGACTCGATGGACATGAGTTTGAGTAAGCTCCAGGAGTTGGCGTTGGACAAGGAAGCCTGGCATGGTGCAGTCCATGGGGTCGCACAGAGTCAGACAAGACTGAGTGACTGAACTGAATTGAACAGGATTTCCTGCATGTATAGGGGAAACAGTTCCCCAAACCCCTCCTACCAGTCACTCTCAACTACAGTTATTCTGTTTAGTTACTTTCGTAGTGTAGACCTTTGGCTACAGTTATGCTGTTTATTGTATTTTTTCTCTTGCCCTCCCCACCTTGACCTGTAAGCTCCCTGAGATCAGGAACCTGGCTTAACCTCTTCACCACAGGAGCACCTAGAGCGTAGCCAGAGAGCAATAGTGATTTGTCAGATGAATGAAGGATTAATTCTTATGAAATTTTTCAGTCACTTCAAAGGATTTTTGATATTGAGAGGTAAACTTGTAAGCTTAGTCTGTCTATGATTTGATTTGGTGTACAATGGATTACTATTCAGTCATGAGAAAGGATATTATGCCATTTGTTATAACATGGATGGTGCTTGTGGGAATTATGCTAAGTGAAATAAGACAGAGAAAGAAATATTGTGTGATATAACTTATATGTAGGATCTGAAAAAGCCAAACTCATAGAAACAGAGGCTAGAATGGTGGTTACCAGTGGCTAGGGCTGGCGGAAAGGATCTGGAAATGTTGGTTGACGTGTATACATTTCCAGTTATAAAATGAATAAGGTATGGAATCTAATGTACGGCATCATGATGATAATTAATACCTTATTATATACCTATATAAAGTTGCTAGGACAGTAGATCCTAATTAGATGATATAGTACAGATGTTAGCTAAAGCAGTGGTGGTTAATTAATTTGCAGTCAAAATAAAAACTTAATACATTGTACACCTTAAATGTACACACTGCTCTATATGTTGATATCACTCAATAAAGCTGGAAAATATGTAGGATCTTGGTAATACTGGTGGTCACTTTGTCATATTGGTAATAGATGTTACAGAGAATACTTTTGTTCCAAATAGTTGGTATAGAACATCTGAACATACCTGGAACTTTTGATAATACCTAATGGATTATACCATATAAAAAGATGCCTAAAGCCCAGAAGAACAAAAGACACACAGTTCTGGAAAGGAAACATCGTCTAACTTGCATATTATCGTCTCATTCCTTTTGTAAAATGACCCTGCTCTCCAGTCACTGGATGTGGAATAGTATGGTAATGCGGTCTGCTACTGGAGGTTTCCATGAGTGTATGTTCCAAGTGTGACAAGGGTTTTCTTTTTCTTTTTCTTTTTTTGTCTTTAAAAGCAAAGACTGAAGCAAAGATTGAAGGTGGGAGGAGAAGGGGGCGACAGAGAATGAGATGGATGGCGTCACTGACTCAATGGACATGAGTTTGAGTAAAACTCCAGGAGTTGGTGATGGACAGGGAGGCCTGGCGTGCTACAGCCCATGGGGTTGGAAAGAGTCGTGCAGGACTGAGCAACTGAACTGAACTTTTTCCTAAAACTTTATGAGCCTGACAGGACTCTGCCCTTACCTTGGTCCCCAGAGGTCAGGGCAGTATTTTGTTTTGTTTTTTGGTAGTTGCCTGGGGAAGGTTCTTTTAACATTTAATCCTCAGAACAACACTGATCTGGTAGGTACTATTAACACTTATTTTCACATTAAGCAAGCAGACTCAGGTTATGCAACTTGGCCAAGTTCTTGCCACTGGTAAGTGTAAGAACCAGTATTGAGCCTGTTTTCAGGAATCAAAGAGAGGTTCGATGTGACCTGTCAGTACTCAGCAGTGTCCCTTAGAGTGGAGATGAGTTCATGATGTCTAATCTGTTATTGATTGACTTAAAATTGTTGGAAAGCTATTTCAGATACAGAACCAAAATCTGTTTCTCTTTATGTCTATATAAAATCGACCTGTGGGAGCAGAACTGAATGTCCACCTTTCCTTTTCCTGACAGTCAATCACTTTCAAATCCCTGAGTAAAATTATCCACTATGGCAGTTAGGGATGGATTCATAAAGAGATGGCTGGCACCTAAAGAAAATTCATAGCATTTGGATTTGTGCAAATGAGAGAGATACACCTTTTAGGTAATCAGATGTGATGATGATGGAATGACTCACTGAGTGCCTGTTGTGTCCAGCACTGTGCTAGTTACTCTGGATGCACTGTCTCGGCCTCGAGTGATTCTCATGATGACTGTGCCCTAGGGGAATGGCACTTCATTTCATAGATGTAAAAAGACACCCGAGATGTGAAGTGATCCCGTTCACTCAGGTATTAAGTGACATGAGATTCGAAGCCAGACTTACGTGATTCCAAAGCATGTTTTCTGCACTAGCCTAGGCTTCATCTTGGTTGCATAAATTATAAGAATATAATCTGTTGATCAGTCTGAATTCAGTGGTGTATAAACCAAAAGGCTTTACTGTTTTCTAGTTACTATCTTAAATAGGCAGTGCCTATATACTCTATTTTTGTCCTCTATTAACCTTTTAAGAAGATTCCATTGCATTTGGGGCCTTTTTATGACAAAACCCAGCTGGTTTAAATCTAAAAGTTGTCTCATTGTTTCCTTCCCTTCATCTTAGACCCAGAAGCCTAAGCCCATGTGACTGTAGTGAAGAAGAGCATGTTCTGTTTATTTAATCTTTTTTCCCCCCTTTTTCTTTTTCACAGGCATTTAAGGCAGTGAAGAGGGAAATAGTGAAGGTCAAGTGACTCTTAACTGATGCTGTCTTTTCTGACTGTTCCTAGTTCTTCAGGTAACTGATCTGCTACTCATGCGGTCTATAAGGCAAGTGTTTTACCTGTGGGCTTGGTTTAGGAAAATGTAGGAGAAAGGGAAGGCAGATTAAGGTTTGGATGCCAGGAAAGATGACATTTATGGTAGGGGGAAAACTGGAAGAAAGAGAGCTAGTTCAGGATAGGCATAATCCAATAGACATGACAGAAACTCTTACATGATGATTTAAAATGGAAAGACAACTTTTGCTTTGTGGAACTGATGTGTTCCAGCTATTGATTCTAAAATGAACTCAATTTTCCTTCTTAACTGCTATGATAGAATCAAGGATGTATCCCCACAAGGAAAAAAAGAAAATCCTCAAAAGACTCAATTAAAACTTTTGGTGAAGATGTAGTTGAAAGGGTGGCCAGCGCCCCGGGTCCTGTGGGATTGTTGTCCCACTTTGTGGTTCACTTCCGTTTGCTGTGGTTTATAGACTCCTTGGTCTCCCCGAGGCCCTCGGGCCCACCCTTGCTTCCTTTGGGATAGGATGGTCATGCATGTCTCCTGTCAGAGACGTGAATATTCAGTCCTAAAACCCTGGGAGTTTTCTTCTGGTAGGCTATGCATATTTGCATTCAGGTTTTATACCTTTACTCCGCTGCCATTTCTCACCTTTAGAACATTTCTGCAAGCAAAACCCACCTCAGAGCATCCATGTGGGATAATTCTGACCCGTATCTCTATCTCTTTACAGGAACAAAACCTCTCCCAAATTGTCTGTAGACATATATGGCATCTTACATTTTATCAAACATTTAGCTGCTCTATCATTTTGGCATTCTCTGTGTCTATATAAAACAGTCTGTTGGTCTATAAAGAGAAGGCTGTCTTTGGAACCAGTTCACAGAAAACTCAATCAGGCAATTGCCAAATTATGTCCCTAACTCTGTCCCCTGGGTGATTGGATCTTGGGCACCATGGAGAGTTACTGAGGTTTGGAAGGAGAACATACCAAGCGGAAACCAGGAGAACAGAGAGCTCAGAGACACCGTGGGAGAGAGAAGAGGCATAAGGAGAGAAAAGGGATACTAGCAAAGATGGGGTTGCTCTAGAAATACTCTTGCACTGGTTTCTGTGCAGGAAACCTGTAATACCAATCCCGTTGAAAAGACTGTGTCAATAGAGTCACCTCCTGAACTCTCAATTTATAGCACTGTCACTTTCTCTAACTTTGTTACAGCTGAAGGAAGGAATCCTGTTGATACAAAACATGATTACAGCTCTTTTGGAAAAGAAGAAAGATTTTCACAAACGCTTCCCATTTATTGTCACTACCATTTTTTCCCCCGTACTGCTCTCTCATTCTTGGCCCACATAGGAAATCAGAAGATAATTTAAAATTCAGTGATGAGGGCTCGGAGCTTAACACATTTAGAAGAAGAGAGGAAAGAAAAGCGTCACATCTGGACAGGACTGGGAGTGATGTTGGAAAGCTCGCCAAGGAAGCCCAGAAGAGCTGTTGGCAAGTGGCCTCAACGGTGCCGTGTGTGACCACAGCAGACCCCCAAGACGTTATCTTTTCTCAGGCCGTGGGATAGTGACTGAAGTCATGGAAGCATAGGAGAGAAGTTGGAAGAGAAGTTGAGAGAGATTCTGTGTGTTAGGAAAATTAGGTTGAATCTTTGATTTACTAATTACTATTTTGTAATAGTAATCCTTCTAAGGATTTCTTCAATCCTTCTAAGCATTTCTTTCTGTATGTATAACAGTATCCTCATAGAATATGAAGTAAATTATTTATATGTACAGACATATGCATATGTATAATTCTTAGCATATAAAAAGTTCTTTATAAATAGTAATGGTAGAGATTATTCTTATAATAGGGTACAAAGGCAGCTCTTTAGTTTATCTTTGCTTTCACTTGCCCCTATGTGGTGACACACAAATCAGTGAAAACAGCTTTCTGTTTTCTTTCAAGATTCTCTGTTAGAAGTGAAAAGAACATAGGTGTCAGAACCTCACAAATCAGAATTAAAACTTATATTCTGCCACTTACGAGCTGCAGAACCTGGGACGTGTTACCTTGTTGATTTCAGAGTTCACATCTGATAATGTCATTACTTAATATTCATAACATGACTGGGAAATTTAATGAAGGGAAAAGTATGTGACACTGCTGAGTACATTGCCTGGTATACAACATACACTAAATCAGAGGTTGGCAGAGATCTTCTTTCAAGGACCAGATTGCTGATACTTTAGGCTTTTTGGCCCAACTGCTCGAGTTAGTCATCATTGCATGAAAATATCCAGGGTCAGTGAGTGCGTAAGGGAATAAGGATAGCTGTTTTCCAATAAAACTTTTTTTAAAAAGACAAGTGGGCCAACTTTGGCCACTGATCTGTACTTTGCTAATACTAGCTCCTAACCAATATTAGTTTCTTCCTCTTCTCCAATCTGTCATCTTTGAAATTTAGCATTTTTTTTTCAGGTGTATAATGTTGAAAAAGCATCTACCTAAAGTTTAGTTTATTTATTGAATGTCTGTTGTGTGCAAAGGACTGAGTTAAGTGGAATGAAGAGCAGTGTGAATAAAATTTGCTTCTACTTTTGAGAGGGCTAAAGGATGAGAGAAAGGGATTAACTCATTTAAGTTTGGCTTTCTTAGCCAGAAAGTAGTTTAAGAACATTTCTTTGAGATGTTGGAGGATGAAATAAGGCATCATATTTAAGCAAAGATGCAGTATAATACATTATAGAGAAATGGTTATTGGACTGGTCTCTTTTTCCAGTGAAGAACTGTACAACTGGACAAAATGTATGAAGAAACTGTTTGCAGACATGGGACAACAGAAAGCACAGGTCTGTGATGCTTGAGATAAGAAAAATATATTTCATTCCAGTTTCCTGCCTGCAACCACTATTCTATCCTCAGCTCAGAGAAGTGGAGCCCAATTTTTTTTTAAGGTGTTTTTGTGTCTTTTTAAAGCAGTGCTTTCACTGGGTAGAGACAAGAGAAATAAGAGTTCGGGGATGCTGATGTAGCTGGAAGTTACAGATCACGTTACTGACTAAAAGGCAGATGCACAGATAAGACAGCCTCAGAAATCTGTATGAGGGTCCCCTTGAGTTTTGGGGTGAATATAAAGCTGTGTATGCACAGATCAAGATTCAGCGAGAGTAGGCAGAGAATAGCTATTGGGTAAGTGACTCACTGGAAAAGACTCCGATGCTGGGAGGGATTGGGGGCAGGAGGAAAAGGGGATGACAGAGGATGAGATGGCTGGATGGCATCACTGACTCGATGGACGTGAGTCTGAGTGAACTCCGGGAGTTGGTGATGGACAGGGAGGCCTGGCATGCTGCAATTCATGGGGTTGCAAAGAGTTGGACACGACTGAACAACTGAACTGAACAGAATCTTGGAGTTTGCATAGCACAGGACAATGGAGTTATGTCCATCTAAAGTAGAAGGACCTCAGAAAGGCTCAGGACATTCAGTCAAAATCCTAGAAAAGTTAATGTAAGAGAAGGGCTGAGGGAGGGGTCAAGATGGCAGAGTAGGAGGATGTGGAGCTCACCTTTCCTCAAAAACACATAAAAAATACATCTCCATGTGGAACATTGTTCACAGAAAACCAGTTAGAAACTGGCAGAAGATCTATACAACCAAAGCTGCAAGAACTCCACATAACTGGGTAGTCTGGGGAAAAAAGGCATCGGGGCAGGACTGGTGCCCCTGGGAGGGATCTTTAAGGAAAAGAAGGTCCACATGGGCAGACCCTAAACCTGAGGAGCCTCCTTGACTGCTGAGAAATCCATTGAGACGGATAAAAGGCCTGGAGAAGCCTAAAATCTACTTGTGAGGAGAATATACATGCTGGTTTAATAACGATCAGGGCAGAGAGACACCTGTACTGGCAGCTGCCAACTTGCTACACTTCCCAGTTCAAAGAAGCTACCACCTCAGCCCCACTTGCTCCATACCACAGCCTGGGGAGAGACCAGGGCAGAGATTTAATCTAGCTGCTCAAAGACAGACCTGGACACCTGTGGTGTGGTCCGGGCCAAATTGCAGAGCCCCTTATCAGCATAAGCACAGGGGCAGCGATGGAACTGGGCAGACATTGCCCGTGCATGCACTGGGGTAAGGTAACCCCAGTAATCAGACATGGAAAAGAAATAAAAGGTATCCAAATTGAGAAGAAAGAGAACTGTCACTATTTGCAGATGACATAGTATTCTAAATACAGAACTAATAAAGTCTCCATGCAAAAACGATTAGAACTCATAAATGAATTCAGCAAGGTAGTAGGATACAAGATTAATTTACAGAAAGAAATGTATTATTATATTCCTTTACTCTAACAAATATCAGAAATAGTAAAAATGCAATCTCAGTTACAGTTGCATCAATCTCATTTAAAATTGAATCAGAAAAATAAAATATAGAGGAATAAATGTTACCAAGGTGAAAAACCTATACACTGAAAACTGCAAAACATTGATCAAGGAAACTGAAGATGATTCAAAAAAAAAGGAAAGATATCCTATGCTCATGGATTGAAAGAATATTGTTAAAATAGCCAAAGTACCCAAAGCAATATACAGATTAAATGCAATCCCTATCAAAATACCAATGACATTGTTTACAGAAGTAGAACAAATAATTCTTTTATAAGGAACCACAAAAGACCCAGAATTGCTAAAAACAATACTGAAGAAAAAGAACAAAGTTGGAGGCTTAACTCTTCCAAACTTCATACTACAAAGCTACAGTAATCAAAACAATCTGATATTGGCAGAAAAACAGACATATAGGTGAATGAGACAGAATAGAAAGCCTAGAAACAAGCCCACACACCTATGATCAATTAACGTAGGACAAAGGCAACAAAAATATACAATGGAGAAGACTATCTCCTTAACAGGTGCTGTTTGGAAATCTGGACAGCTACATGTAAATCAATAAGTTAGAACACTGTCTCACACCATATACAAAAATAAACTCAAAATTGTTTAAAGACATAAATACAAAACATGACACTGTAAAACTAGAAGAGAACATAGGCAAAATATTCTCAGGTCGCAGCAGTATTTCCTTAGATCAGTGTCCCAAAGCTATAAGTAAATGGGATCTAATCAAAAGAGCTTTTGCACAGTGAAGGTAACCATCAAAAGACAATCTATAGACTGGAAGAAAATATTTGAAAGTGATATGACTCACAAGGGCTTAATTTCCAAAATATACAAATAGCTCATACAACTCAATATTGAAAAAGATGGGCAGAAGACCTAAATATAGACATTTCCCCAAAGAAGACATGCAGGTGGCTAACAGGCACGTGTAAGGATTTTCAGCATCACTAATTATTGGAGAAAGAGAAATCAAAACCACAATGAGTTTTCACCTCACACCTGTCAGAATGGCCGTCATCAAAAAGTCTACAAATAATGCTGAAGAGGGGTGTGGAGAAAAGGGAACCCTCCTATACTATTAGTGGGAATGTAAACTGGTATGGCCAGTGTGGAGAGTAGTTTGGAGGTTACTTTTCTAGAAATAGAGCTACTATGTGATCTGGCACTCCTGCTCCTGGGTATATATCCAGAAAAGCTGAAAACACTAATTCAAAAGGTACACCCCAGTGTTCATGGTACTATTTTAATAGCCAAGACATGGAAGCAACCTAAGTGGTTTAAGAAGATGTAGTCTATGTATACAATAGAATATTAGCCCAAGATTGAAATATTGCCATTTGCAGCAACATGGATGGACCTTGAGAGTGTTATACTTAGTAAAGTGAAAGACATATCACTTTTATGTGGGATCTAAACATTATACAAATTATCTGTATGCAAAACAGAAACAGACTCGTAGATGTAGAAAACAAACTTATGGTTGCCAGAGAGAAAAGCAAGGATAGGGAGATGTTAGAAACTTGGGATTAACAGATACTACTATACATACAATGGACAAACAACAAAGACTTACTGTGTAGCATAGGGAACCATATTTAGTATCTTATACAATAACCTATAATAGAAAATAATCTGAAAATATATATATTTACATAACTGAATCACTTTGCAGTATACCTCAAACTAACCGTATTATAAATAACTGTACTTCAATTTTTAAAAATAGAGAAAATAGTTGAATATTAAATGTGATAAGAATGAGGGATAAAAACAAAGAAAGGAAAGAAATAGAGATTGAGGAGTTCAAAGGACCCATTGAGGGGATGTAGCAGTCAAGATCAGAGAGAGGGAAGGAACCATGCCTCTATCTAGGGTTAACAGTTTTCCAGGCAGAGCGACAGCAATTGCAAAGGCCTTACAGTGCCTGCGCTTTATGTTTAAAGAATGAGGATACTGGTTTATTGAGTCAAAATGTAAAGGAGAAATGGTAGTGAAGGAAGTCTGAGTGGAGCCACTCTTGCGAGACCTCCAATCTCATGGCAAGAACTTCACTTTTACCTTGTGTAAGATGGGGAGGCAGCTGAGTTTTGAGCAAAGAGAAAGACATCTGACTTCAATTTTATTAGCATCCCTCTCACTGTTGTGCTGAGAGTATTATGAACAGAGGCAAAAATGGAAGCTGGAGCACCAAATAGGAAGCAATTGCAAGCATCCAGTGAGAGATGGTGGCTGAGAGCCATGCCTGCATTAGAGGTTACCACAAATTACCACTGTGCCCTTCCCATTTTCCCTGAATCTTATTTAACAGTCCATGCCATCCAGCTTCTAACTGTCCACATCTACATCTCTTTATTGGAGAACTGTCTGGGGTTGGAGCTAACTTTTCCCAGCTATGAAGAAGCCCAGAAATACCTAGTTTGTCATTTTGGATAAACCCTCCACAGGTGATGAGTTGGTTTCTAAATATAACTTTCTCAGTGGATTCCTATGAATCTGGGGTATGTGTCTCACAGGGGCCCCAGAGTTCCCTAGTGCAATTTAGAACCAGTTGCCTGCTGTCGAAACTGGCTTGGTATTGTACCTTTTACTAGCTAGCCATTTTCCCTTTCGTATTTCCCCATTCACTACTGAAGTTTCCTGGAATTGCATCCAAAATAAGCTGCTAGCATTTAAATGTTATCTCCGGATCTTATTTTAAAAGAAATCCAAATTAAGATGGAAGTTTCCCTGGGAAGCAGAGCTTCAGGATGGATTTCTGGATTTGATAACTCTCTGGTTGGGAACAAGGATCCTGATGCTGGCAGCAAGTGGGTGGTGATAAACCCTGGACTGTTAAGGGTGAGGGTTACCAAGACTCCCACTTGCAGTGAATCGGGAAGGAAGGTGAAAATGGATGTAGTTACTTTTACAAGAATGATGCAACAATGCTTTTATAACAGTATTTCAGATGTGGGATCAGTGGTAATTTCAAGGTCTAGGTAGTTGATGTATTATTAAGTTAAAGGGTTAAAAGAAGAACAGCTGTCTCACATCAGCTGGCTATTAATTCAGGCACCATATGTAAGCCAGAAGCCCTCTGTAAAAGCATTGAAGTGATTTTCATCTCCCATAGCCGATGGTGGACTGCTGAAAATCAGAAGCAAGGCCTGATTAAGAGGATAGTAAAATTATGAAGCAGGATGAGATCATAACACTAGCAAGTCTGTACAGAAAGCAAGATCCTGATGGGAAAGCATCTGTACTCTGATGATAGGAATGGGAATATCTGAGAGGATGCATTTATGAGCTTAGAAAACTCAGCATCCCATGAATCTGGACTAGTTTGAATGGCCTACAACCAACTGCTTGCTAAAGGGTAATAACCTCTACCTATCTGAAGCCATGCAAAATCCTCACCTGAAGCAGATGCCAAACAAGATGATGCTTACTTTAAGATCTTTCATACCTCCTCTCATTTCTTTCAGATCTAGATCAATAAATAGAACTAAATTGCATCAAGGACCAACTGTGGAAGTACTGTTTCTGCTGTGGGAGGGAAGAGACTATTACCAAAAGAGCTACAGAATATGGATAATCTGTTTGACAGGAACTGGGAGACCATGCTAGGAAATGGATCTTGAGGGCGCTGGACCGTGGAGACATTCCATCAGACAGGGTAGGGAACATTTACTGACAGGAAGTTGCTCTTCTACAACTCAGGAATTAATGACTTGTCAAGAACACTTTAGAGCCAGTCCTAATATGCAGGTGGGACAGTTTCTTTAAGTTTGATTTTTAAAAAAATGACCAATAGTTAATAAAGGGGAGAGTTAAAACTGCCTTGACAGAACATGAAAAAAAAAAAATAGCAGCACAAAGATCAGTATATATAAACAGAAAACATCAGGTGCCTGTATTAACTGGAAAAGCTCAGAGGACATTCTCTTTACTACAACAAAGAGCAGTGTACTAGTGGGGTTGCTGCCAGCATCACAAGTCCACACTGGGTGTACTCTGTGAGCCAAGGTTGAACCTAAGGGATATTTTCATGGAAACAGGCTCTCTAGTGTCAGTGACTATGATAGGATTATGGAGTAATAGAGGCCAGTTACTGTGGTGGTGTTTAGTTGCTAAGTCGTGTCTGACTCTTTATTTGCAACCCCACCAGGCTCCTCTGTCCATGGGATTTCCCAGGGGAAATACTGGAGTGGGTTGCCATTTCCTCCAGGGGATTTTCCCAACCCAGAGATCGAAACTGGATCTCCTGAATTGCAGGCGGATTCTTTACCTCTGAGTCACCAGGGAAGCCCAGTAGAGGTCAGTAGATAACACTTAACTGTCAGAGGCCAGGTGGGTGCAATTACCATATGAGTTTGGGGGCAAAAAGTGCCAAATAGCATCTAGGAAGTTCTGACCCATTATGATGTTTGAGACTATGGAGTTCCTAAGGGTGAGATGGTTGGATAGCCAGTGAGAGCACTGTTTGATATTGATACATAACATACAGACCAAGAGTGAGTGAGCAGAAAGCAGATGATGTCAGTCAGAGCAAAAATAGAGAATAATGATCCCAGGCTCAATTTTCAGTCTTGAGCTTGTTCCTGATCCAAAGCCCACCAGTTAAAAGGGAGGGTAGGCCACTTGAGGAAAGACTTTGCAATGTTACTGCAAGTTGACATAGTAATGATTGCCCCATTTCTTTCCCAAAGGACTATGGCCATTTATCAGAGTAATTGTATACTATAGAGAAAAGGATATCCAAATCATTTAGGGGATGTAGGATATAATACATGAATTAACACATACCAGAAAACTCACCCACCATTGTTAGAACAGGGCTATGTGGAAGTCAACTGGAAAACGTCCTGAACTGGAAAATGTCCTGGTTCAGATGTATCTCAGAGTGTGACCAGTGGGTTCCTGAACCCACTTGAAGTTTTCCCAGTCCCTGAGTGTACTGTCCAGATGGACATACTTGGCAGCTAATTTCTGTGGTAGATTAAGTTATCGTTCAAAGATGGGTACCACTTCCCTTCCTCATCTCCATAGCAAAGTATACCTGCCTTGGCCATGAGACTTGCTTTGACCAATGGGATCCTAGCCAACATGATACAAGCAGAGACCTGAGATGTTAATATGCAGTTGGGCCTATTCTCTTTTTGCTATTGCCCTGAGAAGAGTTTTGTCTATGTTTTTTCTGCCACTTCAGCCAGAGAAAGAATGAACTAATATGGAAAGAACCCACACCCAGCCAGAAACACAGAACTTGATGCAGAGCTGCCCAACTCATCCTAGCTTCAATCAGCTGACCCCACACAACTCACAAATTTAAAAAAAAAAAATTGCTGTTTTAAAGTACTAAGTTTCTGTGGTGGCTTGTTTGATAATGATAGATATAAGATTCCTAAAAATAGATTCTTAACTAGTTTTATAATGTGATAGTGGGCAGTAAATAAATGGTGGGGAAAACATGGTGATGAAACTGTCTTATAAGGCTCAAAAAATGGTGGCCTGTGTTATGTGACAGCAACATTTAAAACTAGTGTCTGCAGTGACTCAGCTGGTAAGGAATCCACCTGCAATGTGGGACACCTGGCTTTGATCCCTGGGTTGGGAAGATCCCCTGGAGAAGGGGAAAGGCTACCCACTCCAGTATTCTGGCCTGGAGAATTCCATGGACTGTATAGTCTATGGGGTCATAAAGAGTCAGACACCACCGATTGACTTTCACTTTCATATAAATATAGGGGCTTCCCCAGTGGCTCAGATGGTAAAAGAATCTGCCTGCAGTACAGGCGACCCGGGTTCAGTCCCTGGGTCAGGAAGAGTCCATGGAGATGGAAATAGCAACCCACTCCAGTATTCTTGCCTGGAGACATGGACAGAGGAGCCTGGTGGGCTACAGTCCATAGGGTCTCAAAGAGTCAGACGTGACTGAGGGATTAATACTGCAAAATAGGTGCACAATGAACTAGTAGAGTTAAGAGAAATCAATGAAACTTTAAAGAATGAGGTGCTTGCTACCAGCACATTTGACAAGGTACTATATAAGAATGAGATATGCTTAAAAAAGAATTGGCTACTTCTCATTTTAGAGAGGCTATTGAAACGCATAAACCACAGCATTGAACATTTTAACTCTTTCCCACCAGATAAAGGCTATATCCTTTATAATACAATCTCACCGAGTCCAGGAGTTTCCAAACAAACATACTTTGAGAGTAAGACCCTTTGTTAAGACTGTGACAGATAAAATTGGAGCCTTGTTCATTCTCTCAGCTTAATGAAAGAACTTCTAAGATGATTTAGGGCATGGTCTCACAGAATCCTAACATGTCTAATAAATACATAATTGAATCTAGAAGGAGACTTACGTCCCAGAACTGAATTGTATGAGTCAGTGTAACTCATATATATTAAAAACATACAAAATTCTTGAGAAATCTGTACTTATTAAAACACTGTCAACATGGACTAAATGTTATTGAGACAGAAATGTAAAAAGACCTTTCAGTTTTCTGTTGTAGTCAAGAAAAAGATTGAGAAAGTTGCCTAGCCATAAAAAAAAAAAAAAAAATTCTACCATGCTTTCTTCAGAAATTATAGAGGGGGATACTAGTCAATAGCTTTAGAAACCAGAGCTAATAAGAGACACAGAAGATAACAAAACTGGAAGCTCCTTCCAAGAAATCACAGACCAAACAAAGCTACATCCTTATATCCTAGGGAAAGGGTCCTGACACATTTTTTCTCACAAGAATGTAAAAAATGCTATAAAGTAGTTAATTTGTCTTCCTCTTTTTCCTTTTTAAAATGGGGGTGTTTCTTGGGTCTCTCCTGCCCCCACTTCTCCTGTATTGAGTATGCATGGGTCACATAATTTTTTAGTTTGTTGTTCTCCAGATCAAGAGGAACCACATCTGGACGATAAATTCCTGGTGAAGCTGATGCCACAATTAATTAAGAGTTTGGGGAGTATTAAATGGGGGTGACTGTATTTAGCAGTTGGGAGGGATAAAAGTATTTATGAACAAGAGAACAGACTGTGGTAAATTCAATTATCCTACCCCTTGACTCGTGGCACAACTGTGTGAATAACTTGGCATGAATTACTGAGATATTATCAACATGAAACTAGCAGAGAATGAAAATGTGCTTGCACAGTTGAGCTTTCCTTTTTGCAGTCTGCCATTACCCTGAGAGAAAGACTTAAGAGAGGCTGCTACCCTTCAGCATGGGCCTAGGTGATAAAGTTACTCAAACAGACCTCAGCCCAACCAGCATTGAGGGGCCAGCAACTCTTTCAAGAGTTCACTGTGTGTCTGCTTTATTTTCAAGAGCCTTCTCATAATATTGCCCCTGATAAGCCACTCACTTTTTGTTGAAGGAAATTCAACAATTGGGACATAAATACAGAGTCCACTATAAGGGGTGGGGGAAAAAGCACTCCCTGGTATAGTCTCAGAGAGGTATGATTAAGGGATTAGATTGGGCATAACACCTCGTATAGTTCTGCTATCCTTTGAGATGTAATATACATTGGTCATAGCAAACACCCTCTTCCAACAGCACAAGGGAAGACTCTACACATGGACATCACTAGATGGTCAACACTGAAATCAGATTGATTATATTTTTGCAGTCAAAGATGGAGAAGCTCTATACAGTCAGCAAAAACAAGACTGGGAGCAGAATGTGGCTCAGATCATGAAGTCCTTATTGCCAAGTTCAGACTTAAATTGAAGAAAGTGGGGGAAACCACTAGATCATTCAGGTATGACCTAAATCAAACCACTAGACCATTCAGGTATGACCTAAATCAAATCCTTTATGACTATACACTGGAAGTGAGAAATAAATTTAAGGGACTAGATCTGATAGAGTGCCTGATGAACTATGGACAGAGGTTCATGACATTGTACAGGAGACAGGGATCAAGACCATCCCCGAAAACAAGAAATAAAAAAAGGAAAATGGCTGTCTGAGGAGGCTTAAATATAGCTGTGAAAAGAAGAGAAGCGAAAAGCAAAGGAGAAAAGGAAAGATATAAGCATCTGGATGCAGAGTTCCAAAGAATAGCAAGGAGAGATAGGAAAGCCTTCCTCAGCGATCAATGCAAAAAAGAAAAAAAACAATAGGATGGGAAAGACTAGAGATTTCTTCAAGAGAATTAGAGATACCAAGGGTACATTTCATGCAAAGATGGGTACAATAAAGGACAGAAACAGCATGGACCTAACAGAAGCAGAAGATATTAAGAAGAGGTCTCAAGAATACACAGAAGAACTGTACAAGAAAGATCTTCACGACCCAGGTAATCATGACACTCACCTAGAGCCAGACATCCTGGAATGTGAAGTCAAGTGGGCCTTAGGAGGCATCACTATGAACAAAGCTGGTGGAGGTGACAGGATTCCAGTTGAGCTATTTCAAATCCTGAAAGATGATGCTGTGAAAGTGCTGCACTCAATATGTCAGCAAATTTGGAAAACTCAGCAGTGGCCACAGGACTGGAAAAGGTCAGTTTTCATTCCAATCCCTAAGAAAGGCAGTGCCAAAGAATGCTCAAACTACCAGACAATTGAACTCATTTCACACGCTAGTAAAGTAATGCTTAAAATTCTCCAGGCCAGGCTTCAGCAATATGTGAACTGTGAACTTCCTGATGTTCAAGCTGGTTTTAGAAAAGGCAGAGGAACCAGAGATCAAATTGTCAACATCTGCTGGATCAATGAAAAAGCAAGAGAGTTCCAGAAAAACATCTATTTCTGCTTTATTGACTATGCCAAAGCCTTTGACTGTGTGGATCACAATAAACTGTGAAAAATTCTGAAAGAGATGGGAACACCAGACCACCTGATCTGCCTCTTGAGAAACCTATATGCAGGTCAGGAAGCAACAGTTAGAACTGGACATGGAACAACAGACTGGTTCCAAATAGGAAAAGGAGTATGTCAAGGCTGTATATTGTCACCCTGCTTATTTAACTTATATGCAGAGTACATCATGAGAAATGCCGGGCTGCAGGAAGCACAAGCTGCAATCAAGGTTGCCGGGAGAAATATCGATAACTTCAGATATGGAGATGACACCACCCTTATGGCAGAAAGTGAAGAGGAACTAAAGAGCCTCCTGATGAAAGTGAAAGAGGAGAGAGAAAAAGTTGGCTTAAAGCTCAACATTCAGAAAACTAAGATCGTGGCATCCGGTCCCATTACTTCATGGCAAATAGATGGGGAAACAGTGGCTGACTTTATTTTTGGGGGCTCCCAAATCACTGCAGATGGTGATTGCAGCCATGAAATTAAAAGATGCTTACTCCTTGGAAGGAAAGTTATGACGAAGCTAGACAGCTTATTAAAAAGCAGAGACATTACTTTGGCAACAAAGGTCTGTCTAGTCAAGGCTATGGTTTTTCCAGTAATCATATATGGATATGAGAGTTGGACTATAAAGAAAGCCAAGCACTGAAGAATTGATGCTTTTGCAGTGTGGTGTTGGAGAAGACTCTTGAGAGTCCCTTGGACTGCAAGGAGATCCAACCAGTCTATCTTAAAGGAGATCAGTCCTGGGTGTTCATTGGAAGGACTGATGTTGAAGCTGAAACTCCAATACTTTGGCCACCTGATTCGAAGAGCTGACTCATTTGAAAAGACCCTGATGCTGGGAAAGATTGAGGGCAGGAGGAGAAGGGGACGACAGAGGATGAGATGGTTGGATGGCATCACTGACTCAATGGACAGGGGTTTGGGTGGACTCTGGCATTTGGTAATGGACAGGGAGGCCTCGCATGCTGCAATTCCTGGGGTCGCAAAGAGTCGGACACAACTGAATGAGTGAACTGAACTGATACGCATTGGACCAAAAATCATGATATCTTGAGGCATCCCTGAAAATTAAGAATCAGTAGAAAGAAGTAGGAGCATGCCTCTTACCATCAATCTCAGAGACCCAGTAGGAAAAATACGCTTCCATGCCTACAAATTTGGCTCTTCTAGATCAGTGGTACTTATTACAAGCAAAAGATGTGAAGGGACGTTTTATCAGGGAACCGAGTAAGGGTTCCACTAACCTTAAAAGTTATGACTACCACATGATCATTTTATAGACCCTCATTATCTAGTTTCATGGGATAAACCATAATAGAAACCAATATAAAAAAATATATGTGTGTATATATATATATATATAAAATAAGTCACTGTGCCATATAGCAGAGATTGACACAACATTTTAAATTAGTTATAACTGATTTATTTGTAACATAATTATAACATAAATAATAAAAGATCATGTCATTTGCAAACAGAGGCAGTTTTATTTTTTCACCTCTGATTTAGATGTCTTTTATTTCATTTTCTTGCCTAACTGCTCTGGCTAGAATTTTCAGTACTGTGTTGAATAGGAGTGACAAGGGTGGTCATCCTTGCCTTGTTAAAAGTCAAATATTGTGGGGTAGCTAGCCCTCAAGATGGCCCCAGGGATTCTTGGTTCTGGTATTTGTGCCCCTTGAGTGTGGCTGATTTAGTGATTCATTTTAAGCCCCCAGTGATTCACAGTCCTCTCACTTGCAAAATGGACTTAACTACTCCCAAGGCTTTTAAAAGTCTTTTATTATCAGCTTGGAATCCCTCATCTTTTTAATTTAAACTGGGTTCAAGTGCAGATAGGGTAGCCAAAGTAGAACTTCTCTTGGTATGTGGACTTGTGAAACTAAAAACTGTCTGCCCCACATACACCAAACATCCAGTAACAAAACAGGCATAGAATAACTGCTGTGTTCATTTTCCGCTGCCGTGTAGCAAATTGCCACAGCTTAGCTACTTGAAAGAATGCACGTTTATTATTTAAACCTCAGAGGTGAGGAATTGAAGCATGGCTTAGTGGGACCCTCAGCAAAGCTACTAATAAGATATTGACCAGGGCTAAGTTCTTATCTGGCAGCTCAACTAGAGAGGCATCTACCACCAAGCTCACTCAGCTACTGGCAGAGTTTATTTCCTTAAAACTATCCGACCTTAGGACATGCTTCTTGCTGGTTATCAGCAGGAGGTCACCGTACACTCCTGGGGACTGCCCACTGTTCCCTATTGCATGGCCCTCTACACAGGTAGCTCACAACATGACAGGCTGCTGCTTCAAAGCCAGACAAAGAACAAGAGATGATCTACTAGCAATACAAAGCATTTAAAATATTACCTAATCACAGGAGTGACATCCCATAAAATTTTCATATTCTATTGATTGGAAGACAGTCACAAGTTCTCACACTCCAGGAGTTTACAAAAAAGTATAAATACCCAGGAGTTAGGGATCATCGACCACTTTTGAGTCTATTCACCACAACAGCTATAGACATTCCTGCTCACAAATGGGGGAAATGGTAGCTCAAAGGAGTCATTGGTTCTTAGCAATTCCAAGTCCAGCTGAAAAAACATTAGTTAGGTCTCATGGCCTGGAAATAATTCTCCATGGCTTTCAGCTCCACTATCTGGGCTCTTGGTTCTACACTATGAGTCGTCCTTCCTTTTTAATGAAAGCTCTTGCATGGAAAATCCCATGGATGGAGAAGCCTGGAAGGCTGCAGTCCATGGGGTCGCTGAGGGTCGAACACGACTGAGAGACTTCACTTTCACTTTTCACTTTCTTGCATTGGAAAAGGAAATGGCAACCCACTCCAGCGTTCTTGCCTGGAGAGTCCCAGGGACAGGGGAACCTGGTGGGCTGCTGTCTGTGGGGTCACACAGAGTCGGACACGACTGAAGCGACTTAGCAGCAGCAGCAGGACTGTTCGAAAGACCCTGATGCTGGGAAAGATTGAAGGCAGGAGGAGAAGGGGACAACAGAGGATGAGTTGGATGGATGGCATCACCAACTTGATGGACATGAGTTTGAGCAAGCTTCAGAAGTTGGCGATGGACAGGGTAGCCTGGCATGCTGTAGTCCATGAGGTTGCAAAGAATCCAATACCACTGAGCAACTGAAGCGAACTGAACTGAGGACACGTTCATGGCTGAGTAATTTTCTCTGCTTTTCTCCTACAAGAAGTTTCGAGGTCCAGTGGCGTCTCTTTTATACTGTCTCAGTACCTGTTAGTCCAAGCTGGCAGCATTTATCCAGATATATCACACAAAAGTTAGGCAGGTCTACTGCATTGCCAAAAAAGCCACACCCCAGTCCTCTACGTTTGAGATCATTTGTCCATAAAGTTAAACTCCATATACTTTATTTCCATTTTACACGAGTCCGGGATCTGAACTAGCAGGACTATCAGGTGTTCTCTTACGTGGATATTTTCCGTGTGTCTAATCATGGTTCTGGACTACCTCAAAGGGTAGAGGGAGTAACTAGCACTTCAGGGATTTGTATATATTAGTTAAAGGAATGAGAGAAGGAAAATGTCTCACATACTGCTTTAGTGGTCATTTGTTCATCCCAGTTTGTGGAATCATCTATTCCTAACTTAATCAAATGCATTCGTAATTAGAGCAAAGATAATCTTGGCCATAGAGGAAAGGGGAGAATTGCAGATAAACAGGTGACCTTTGTTGAATACTGTGGGTTTGAATTGCACTGGTTCATTTAAACGTGGGTATTTTTGAACAGTAAATATACTATGGTACTACATGGTCTCTGGTTTGTTAGATGCACAGATGCAGAGGAATTGGAGTTATAGAAGGCCGAGTATAAACTGTATGCGGATTAACCAATACGTTGCTCAAAGGTTAAGTGCGATACAGGGTTGCTTGGGCTCAAGATGCTTTAAATTTTCATCAGTAACCTGGATACAATAACCTGGTCATGAAGTTTGGATCAGGATTTGAAACTGCACCTTCATGGTTGGCATGAGGGCAGAATAATTCACTCAGGGGTGAGGGTTGGGGGATAAAACCAACTGGGAATCAAAATTAGGTTCATTTCTGTTAGGAATGATTTAACATAATCCTACCTGAAGGCAGGAATTTTATGAATCATTTCCAATTCTTTGATCTAAGATTTAACAGGAAAGGGAAACTTTGAAAAAAAGTAGGGGGTATAACTTGAGAGGCTGTATATTTGGACCGATAGAAAATTTTACCAATTCATTTCAAATATACAAGTGTTTAAAATGTAGTATTAATAGGATTTATGAATATCTAAATTCTCAAATACCTGCAAGTTAATTTTTTAATACAATCCTTCATGTAAGTTACTAGTTTCTAAGGGTTACGAGAAACTTTAGGAGTGAAGGATATGTTTGATGGTCCAAACTCAGCAAATTGTATACAGTAAACATGTACAGTTTTTTGTGTACCCATTATACCTCAGTAAATCTGTTGAAAATTTTTCTATTGGACCCACACAAACTACTGCTGCTAAGTTGCTTCAGTCATGGCCGACTCTGTGCCACCCCATAGACAGCAGCCCACCAGGCTCCTCTTTCCCTGGGATTCTCCAGACAAGAGTACTAGAGTGGGTTGCCATTTCCTTCTCCAACCCACACAGACTGCTTATTCATAAACATTTCCCCTATTCTTCCTGCATTTGCTTCTTCCTTCCCAAGTGTCATAGACTTAACAGAGATCAAGGAAGTGGGAAACCATGGCATGCCAAACATGATCAGTGTTCAATGATCCTTTAAAAATTTTTAGATGCATTTTGTAAAGTGCAGAAACATCTCTATTGCCTATTTTATCAGGAGGGCTTTGGTCCAACTAGGTTTGGTTTAGTAAGTTCACCAAGCATGAATCATCAGGCAGGCCCTGGTGAAGATCATAAACATTGGAAGTTCCCTGTCATTGGAAAGCACAAAGTTCAGAAAAACATTATTTTTTAAAATTTTGGAAAATATATTTGATGCCACATAAGGAAAATTCTGAAAGAGATACGAATACCAGACCACCTGATCTGCCTCTTGAGAAACCTATATGCAGGTCAGGAAGCAACAGTTAGAACTGGACATGCAACAACAGACTGGTTCCAAATAGGAGAAGGAGTATGTCAAGGCTGTATATTGTCACCCTGCTTATTTAACTTCTAGGCAGAGTAGTACATCATGAGAAATGCTGGGCTGGAAGTAGCACAAGCTAGAATCAAGATTGCCGGGAGAAATATCAATAACCTCAGATATGTGGATGACACCACCCTTATGGCAGAAAGTGAAGAGGAACTAAAAAGCCTCTTGATGAAAGTGAAAGAGGAGAGTGAAAAAGTTGGCTTAAAGCTCAACATTCAGAAAACTAAGATCTTGGCATCCGGTCCCATCACTTCATGGCAAATAGATGGGGAAACAGTGGAAACAGTGTCAGACTTTATTTCTGGGGGCTCCAAAATCACTGCAGATGGTGATTGCAGCCATGAAATTAAAAGATGCTTACTCCTTGGAAGGAAACTGATGACCAACCTAGATAGCATATTCAAAAGCAGAGACATTACTTTGCCAACTAAGGTCCATCTAGTCAAGGCTATGGTTTTTCCAGTAATCATGTATGGATGTGAGAGTTGGATTGTGAAGAAAGCTGAACACCGAAGAATTGATGCTTTTGAAGTGTGGTGTTGGAGAAGACTCTTGAGAGTCCCTTGGACTGCAAGGAGATCCAACCAGTCCATTCTGAAGGAGATCAGCCCTGGGATTTCTTTGGAAGGAATGATGCTAAAGCTGAAACTCCAGTACTTTGGCCATCTCATGCAAGGAGTTGACTCATAGGAAAAGACTCTGATGCTGGGAGGGATTGGGGGCAGGAGGAAAAGGGGATGGCAGAGGATGAGATGGCTGGATGGCATCACTGACTCGATGGACATGAGTTTGAGTGAACTCCGAGAGATGGTGATGGACAGGGAGGCCTGGCATGCTGCGATTCATGGGGTCGCAAAGAGTTGGACACGACTGAACGATTGAACTGAACTGAAGTAATTTCAGATTATTTATAAAATACTAACATAAAAGAGAAATTTAGTCACATTTAAACCCCACCACCCATAGTAACTACCATTCTCAATTTATTACATCTTTTTCATTTTCTCTATGCATATTTAAGCATATATTTACAAAAATCATTTTGTAGACACTTTTTTGTTATCTGCCTATGTCAGTAATATTTTAGAATCATTTTTCATATCAACAAATATCTTTTTGATATTGATTTTAGTGGCTGCAGACTATTTCATGTGGCATGTTATGAATGAGCCTTAGTCTATTGAACTTTATTTTCTGAAATCTGGCTACAGTCAGCATTTTACTATTGTAAACAAACATCCTTCATTAGCCCTACTTTTTAATAAAGGTGAAATTCTGGTTTTAAAAAAATATGTCATGTTTTTAAAGCTTTTACTACATCTTCCCAAACTGCACTGTTGTTCTTGTAATTGTATAAAATTACCCAATCCTAATATACTCACTGGGCTTCAGTGGTAGTAAAGAATCCACCTGCCAGTGCAGGAGACGCATGTTCAGTTCCTGGGCTGGGAAGATCCTGTAGAGAAAGGAATGGCAACCCACTCCAGTGTTCTTGCCTGGGAAATCCCATGGATAAAGATGCCTGGTGAGCTAAAGTCCATGGGGTCACAAAACAGTCAGACATGGCCTAGCAACTAAACAATACACTCATCATAACAAAGACAAATACTCAGAGTAGTATTTCCTGAAGGATGTTGGGCATTCTTTGCTCTCACATGGTGCTGCCCAGGAAAAGAGTTTGGTTCAAAGAAATTTGGGGAACATGATATTTCCTACAGAGATATTCACAGCCCATATTAGCATTTCAAAGACTGAGAAGTCCAGCCCTAAAGAAACAGGTTCAGTTCTGTGGAAGTCAGCATTATTAGCCAGGGCACACACTGTTTTGTGTAGTATTTTCTGGCATGCTTTGGAACATCCCTTGCTGCTTTAGAAAGTAATTTGAAAGTGACCAAGTTTAACACTCATATTTTTACTCAAAAAAGCATAATTTATATGATTTACTTAGTGATTAGCATTTGAAAGACAATTTAGGATAGTTATAACCATAAAGAAATAAACTGGTAACCTTGAACATTATGGAATGTCTTAGTCTAATTTTGTTTCATATTTTATTGACCACTTATACTTCAGAAGAGCATTGTTACTATTTCTGAATCCATGTGGTAGTAAGTTATATTTCAATGAGATTCTATAGTATATCTAAAAATTGGGATCAAGCCTGGTAGCATAAATACTTTGACAGCTAAGTACAATTCTCATGTATGACACTTAGAAGGTGCTCTAAAATGAATCCTAAAGTAAAATTAATTTCATGACCGTTATATATTAACAAAGACATTAAAGTATAATCAAATGATTGCTGACCGTCTTTCACTGCTTTTTGATAATATCAACTTACATGGAAATATATAGATATATTGATTTTTTATATGTCATTCAAATACCAAGTTAAACATGAGTAAAACATCATATTCATGTTTAAAAAACTGCCTTGCCAATCAATGTCTTGTACACAGGTCTGACATCAGATTTAAGTAGAATGAGGTATCAGATTGACAACTAATTAGTCAAACATGAAAAATAAATCATCCTTTGTTTTCCGTTTCTTTTTTAAATGAAATATTCTTAGCTTTTTATTCACTTATTTCTAGTCCAATTTGTAATGTTTCAGTTTTACTGCAGTGCCCGTGCTATAATTCCCTTTAATTTTTTGTGCCATTTTTCGTACTTTTATTGGCATGCAGATATGTGTGATCTACATTGATGACCGTGGTATGAAATAAAGGTCAAATATTAGTGGATATACAGTTATATCAAGATAATTTTTAAAAATTAGACAATACTTCACAGATTATTCTGAGGAATAACAACAATAACAAAAGAAAATTGCACCTCCAAAGAATAAAATGTTTAATTTTTTGACATTTACTACTAAACTCATAGCAGTCCCATGTGCCAACAAATGTCATTAAACACATACTTATTCTCCTTATCTTCTAGGACTTTCCTGGGCTTAGCAGGATGGATCTCATCTACTGTGGAACTTAGTGTCCTGTTTTGGCTTAAAACTGTCCTAGCAGCAAGACCTAGCAAATGGATGCCTGAGTAGTCACATCTGTTTAGCAGTTTTGTGACTGTAAGCCATTGGTGACAGTTCTTTAGGTTTGCATAAATTTTAAGAAAAGTTCAATAGTCTGGAAAGAGATGAAAGCTGTCCCATCACCTTGGTCTTATAACACTCCCAGAGTTTAAAGAAAGGCAGCCATTAGCTGTTTTTCTGGAAACATAAGCGTTAAGTGCTGTGAACCCAATGTCATGGATATAGGACTGAGTCAGGGAAATTAATTCAAATAATGTATTGAGTTCTCTCCTATTGCAAGGCCCAGCACTAACACTTTAAGGTTTAAATAACAATCGGTAGGATACAATGCCTGACTTCAAACTGTTTATTCTAATAGGAGGTTGGGACAGGAGATGAAAGAGTTATATATTTTTTTAAAAAAGCAAAACCTTAAATATACCTTCAGAGAGGCACCACCAGTATTGTGAGAGATTGAAGAAGGAAGAGTCCATATTTATGGCTGATCATGAAAATTTATTACTTGAGCTAGATCTTGTAAGGAAGAGTATATATAATTTTGAGTCAGAAAAAAAGGGGAAGACCAAATATCATGGTTTGTAAATTCCAATGTACTGATTTATGGGGACCAGAGAGAAGTTTAACTTTAGAGAAAAGGAATTGAAAAGCTGAAAAATAAGTTATTGTATTCTTGTAAAGGGGCTGAATGAAAGCTGACTTCAAGCTGAAGTCTTCCCAGTTCAATAGGTATTCAATAATAAAATAAGACTTTTTTTCTATTGATTTCAGTTTGTTTTGCTTTGGACAAAGACAATAAGAGACAGAAAGACCATCTGGGAGGCTATTGCATCATTCTCAGGAAATGGTAATGAAAGTATAAATGGGACAGCCAAGAGGAAAATCAAGGAGAGAGAACAGAGGTGAGAGGCATTTCAGATACATTATACTAGACTTAGCAAATAACTGGATGTGAGAAATAGGAAAGGGAGACACCAGAGATTGTCTTAACCCATTGTAGTGAACAATAGAAAATGAAATGCTGAACAGAGAGCTGGAGAAAGAATATAGAGGGTTAAGACTAGGAAAAGATAAAAAACACAAAAATTAGTTCGAGAAGGTGATTGTGCAGGTGATGAGAGAGAAGCTTAGAAAAGTTAAGAGACAGACTGGAGATTAAAAAGTTGAAAGCAGGTAGAAAAAAAAAAGTTGAAAGCAAAATACTATATATAATTGAACATATGCCAGACACAGTAAAACTTCACAATTTACTAGCATTTCTTTACCTCTAGTGAAGGCACCACAATCCTTCATCTAGAGGTAAATGGTTGCCTGCAGATAAAGATGCCTTCCAGCTCCAGCAAAAGGACTCATACTCCCTTTCCTTTTTCCTCTCTCTTCCTAAGTTCTGAATGCAAACCCATGGTGTGTGAATGGCAGAACCAAGCCCTCAATTCAGCCATATTCATTTTCCCCTGGCAAGATTTTAAAGCTCAAAATAGAAGATTTCAATGGAACATGGAATAAAAAGCTAATCTTTACAGCATCTTGTGAACATGACACCCAGACTATATTATGGTCATGAAAGAATTTTTAATTCAGAACATAGATGGGTTTTCTCAGCCACACTCATTGTGACATCCCGAGACTGCATGTCACAATATTTTTTGGTAGAGCCTAATCATAACTTTTCTTCCAAGGAGTAAGTATCTTTTAATTTCATGGCTGCAGTCACCATCTGCAGTGATTTTGTAGCCCCCCAAAATAAACTCTGACACTGTTTCCACTGTTTCCCCATCTATTTTCCATGAAGTGATGGGACCAGATGCCATGATCTTCATTTTCTGAATGTTGAGCTTTAAGCCAACTTTTTCACTCTCCTCTTTCACTTTCATCAAGAGGCTTTT
Source organism: Oryx dammah (assembly GCF_014754425.2). Taxonomy (NCBI): domain Eukaryota; kingdom Metazoa; phylum Chordata; class Mammalia; order Artiodactyla; family Bovidae; genus Oryx; species Oryx dammah. Next base: position 20,620,509 of record NW_024070185.1, read on the forward strand.
TAGTTCCTCTTCACTTGACCAACCTAGATAGCATATTGAAAAGCAGAGACATTACTTTGCCAATAAAGGTCCGTCTAGTCAAGGCTATGGTTTTTCCAGTAGTCATGTATGGATGTGAGAGTTGGACTGTGAAGAAGGCTGAGCGCCGAAGAATTGATGCTTTTGAACTGTGGTGTTGGAGAAGACTCTTGAGAGTCCCTTGGACTGCAAGGAGATCCAACCAGTCCATTCTGAAAGAGATCAGGCCTGGGATTTCTTTGGAAGAAATGATGCTAAAGCTGAAACTCCAGTACTTTGGCCACCTCATGCGAAGTTGACTCATTGGAACAGACTCTGATGCTGGGAGGGACTGGGGGCAGGAGGAGAAAGGGACGACAGAGGATGAGATGGGTGGATGGCATCACTGACTCGATGGACGTGAGTCTGAGTGAACTCCGGGAGTTGGTGATGGACAGGGAGGCCTGGCATGCTGCGATTCATGGGGTCTCAAAGAGTCGGACACGACTGAACGACTGTACTGAACTGAACTGAACTGAATCATTTTCTAATAGCTGCATGCTCTAAACAGTTTTTGAAGGTTAGTACCTAAAAGAAAAGTTTTCATTTAAATCTGGTAAATGTTACATTTTAGCAAAGATATCTTTAAATGTACATAACCATTTATTCTGGCTTATCCTGTAATAATATTTTCTCAGACTAGATGGCATTCCTTAAAGAACTAAATAATGTTTATTAAGTTTTAGTTAAATATATGACCTGGTCAGGTAGAGTTATTCTGGCAATATAAATGTGGAGAAAGAGAGAGAGAGAGAACTGAAAACAGGCAGAAAGCAGTGATCTCTTCTGACATGTGACTTTACCAAGTTTATATGTATCCTCATTGTCATTCATATGTTCTGTGAAGAGATTGTTATTTTAGGAGACTGATTATTAATTGAAAAAGCTTTTGATGAACTGGTAGAAAAGAGAATTTATAGAAAAAGGAAGGGAGCACACACAGAGGTATTTGAACAAACCTACAAATTGAACCTTGAAATCCAAGTGCTTAATTGCCAGTCTACTTGAATACAGATTGAGGGGATGCAATCACTGAATGTAATTCTAGCTTTAAGAAACTGTCTATCCAAATGTTAAACATATACTCCCACTTCTTTGTATTTTGTACACTAGCATTTTGCTTCAACAAAATAATTTGAGTAGAAAGATTAAAATAAAATTATTTCTCCTTTTTGATCAAAAATAACAACCTTGCTTTTCCTGTATTACTATACACACTAGGTAATACTACATACAGATTTAAAGAAACCATTTGTCCTAGGCTTTGTGATTATAAAGTTAATTCAGCATTTGCATTTACTAAAAAATGTTATCATTACATGGAATTTTATAATTCTGGTAAAAAGTACCTGAAATTCTACCCACTATTTCTTAGCATTTTTCAACTGAAGGCATTTCAGTGTTACACATCTACATTGGTCAGATAAATATTTTGATTTGCTGAGCTGAAGAAGTTCTGCCGAGGTCCCTCAAGTAGTAGTACATCTGTTTTGTTGGCATGGAATAAAAAATTTTAATATGCATCTATCTAGCAAAGGTATTTGGGGTTATAGGATATACATAGAAGGGTCTGTTTCCAGATTTATACAAGGACTCACAGCATATTTATCTGCCAGACTGTATTCCAGGCAACAGGAACACATTTGGGAACAAAATAATCTAAAATTCCTATCCTCATTGAAGATGATCAAGTGTCAACAGGGGGTGAGGACTAGAAAAGAGTTAGGGATGGGACATGCTGGGAGTGGGGCTTGGAGAGTTCTAGTCTAAAGAGGGATCGGGACTCTCTTGGGCACGTTATTACTGAACACAGCCTTGAAGATGGTGAGGGAGGTAGAGTAAACAGTCACTGCAAAATTCCCATAATAGGAACATGCCTGGCATATTCAGGAGATAGTAATGAGTGGTTAAAGGAGAATGAGAAGGGGAGGGAGGGGAGAGAGACATGTGAGAACACAAAAATAGGGGTATGGGATTCTATTTCTCTTCTGTGTCATTGTATTCTAAATGAAACGAGGAGCATGGCAGAGTGTTAGAAGAGAGGTGATGACTTGACTTAACATTTTTAAAGTTTCACTCTGACTTTTCTTTGATGAATTGTGTGGAAGAAGGCTAGTTTAGAGACAATCACTCTAGTGTGGATAAATGATGATAGGAGCTCAGTAGAAGGTAAAGCCAGTGGAGAGATAAGAGTGGGTTCGTGGATCTGTTGGGGATAGTAAAAGTTACTGATGGATGGGGAGGTGTTGGGGAAAGAGAAGATTTAAGGGTAACGTCAAGGCCTTTGTCCTCGCACCTTGGAAGGATGTAGTCGCCATTTCCTTTCTTTTGGGAGGTCTGCTTTCAGCATGTGCATGACAAAACCAAATTTAATACATAAGAAAATGATACTTCTTTGGGGCTATTTATTGAAAATGTATTGACTTGGGCTCAACTAGTTCAGAATTTATGATGACCCATCAGTGTTAAGACTGGCCAGAGACTTCCTTTGTGTTCCCTATAAAGGAAAGATACCGTCTATAACATTTTAGGGAAGGAAGAGGGAAACATATTAACTTGGGAAAGAAGCTGTTTTTTAGAAGGAAATTTATATAGGAAGATTTTCTCTGAATGGAAATCCTTAAAGGAAGGCTCTGTGAAACTTGAGCTTGGCAGCACATATTTTTGTGTAGCTGTGAACAGCTGCTTTGCCTGAGTCAGCCATAGAGCTAGTCTGCCTCCCCTAAAGTCTTCCCATATACATGGGAAGAGTAAATTAATAAAAAAATGTTCAGCCTTTCTACTAATCAAAGCCATATGAATTTAATCAACAATGTAATTCCATTTGGCATCAAATTAGTAAAAGTTTGAATTGTTCAAAAGAACATCTGATCTTCAGGTTCAGAATTAATTCAGTGTTTGCATTTGTCTATCCTCTCAGCCAAAATCCCACTGAAATTAGAGCCGAGATGTATACATACAAGATGTATAATGATAATACCAAGGGCAGTGAGGACTCTAAACATAAGAAATTTGACAAACTTCTAGAGGATAAATTTCAGATAGGATCATTTATAAAGATATTCTGTAATATAGAAAGCAAAAGTTCAGAATGTGCATATGAAAAGACCTGGAAAGTGAAATACACCATTTTCATCAATGCCCTGGAGAGGTGCCAGCCTTGTAGTTGGCAGATTTGTAGAACAGCCATGAGCTCTAGAGCTGAAATCAGTATAATCAGTAATGAGATTAGAACAACTGGAAGAGCCCTGGCCACAATACCATCCTCTGTATGTACAGAATGCTGTCCCGATGACATTTGGCCTCTGGGCAGAAACTAGAGAACTCTTCTCCAAAGAAATGTGACAGTATTGGGAGTTAGTGGGGGAAAAGAGTATGAATAAATTTAAAATAATGTCCTATTATTCATTGAAAAATGGCATCCACAGCAGCATAGTTTTTTCAACAATGTATGCTCATTTCTATTTAATTTCTGATACTCAGGTACTAGTAGTTATTGAACTTACTATTGATAAAGAGAAAACATCGGGGGATTAAAAATTCTCAGACTTAAGTCTTCACAAGTTTATTGAAGGATCAAATTTTAAACTTAAGTACAAGTTCCAGAAAGTCAAATTCAATAGGTTGTCAGTGGGACCCAGGAATAAGGGTTTTGGAGAAATACTAGTTGACTATGATGTAGAGAGTGGAGAAAGAATACAAAGAAAACAGATGGCAGACACATTTCATGTGCTGTTTGTATGAGTATCTGGGTCCTCAAAATTCTCTTTTTATACAAGACGTTCCCTATTACTCTGTATTTATTCATCACCTTTCCATACTTCAAATCCAACTAAGAGTCTTCACCTGCCTCCACTGAAATCTCTCTTCTCTGAATGCCCATAGTGCTTCCTTTTCTCCCAACCATACAGCAACTATGCACTTTTTAAACATTATATTGTATCATTGAAATGTTACTGATACATTCCCATGTTTATTAATATAGTCTCAATCATAGAAAAGCAAGAGGGTTCCAGAAAAACATTTACTTCTGCTTTATTGACTATGCCAAAGCCTTTGACTGTTTGGATCACAACAAATTGTGGAAAATTCTTCAAGAGATGGGAATACCAGACCACCTGATCTGCCTTCTGAGAAAAAAATATGCTGGTCAAGAAGCAACGTTTAGAACTGGACATGGAACAACAGACTGGTTCCAAATCTGGAAAGGAGTACACCAAGGTTGTATATTGTCACCCTGATTATTTAACTTATATCCAGAATATATCATGCAAAATGCCAGGCTGGATGAAGCACAAACTGGAATCAAGATTTCTGGGAGAAATATCAATAACCTCAGATATGCAGATGACACCACCCTTATGGCAGAAAGTGAAGAAGAACTAAAGAGCCTCTTGATGAAAGTGAAAGAGGAAAGTGAAAAAGTTGGCTTAAAGCTCAACATTCAGAAAACTAAGATCATGGCATCCGGTTCCATCACTTCATGGCAAATAGATGGGGAAACAGTGGAAACAGTGTCAGACTTTATTTTCTTGGGCTCCAGAATCACTGCAGATGGTGATTGCAGCCATGAAATTAAAAGACGCTTCCTCCTTGGAAGAAAAGCTACCACCAACCTAGACAGCATATTAAAAAGCAGAGACATTACTTGGCCGACAAAGGTCCATCTAGTCAAAGCTATGGTTTTTCCAGTAGTCATGTATGGATATGAGAGTTGGACGATAAAGAAAGCTGAGTTCCAAATTGATGCTTTTGAACTGTGGTGTTGGAGAAGACTCTTGAGAGTCCCTTAGACTGTAAGGAGAGCCAACTAGTCCATCGTAAAGGAAATCAGTCCTGATATTCATTGGAAGGACTGTTGCTAAAACTGAAACTCCAATACTTAGGCCACTTGGTGCGAAAAACTGACTCATTGGAAAAGACCCCGATTCTGGGAAAGATTGAAGGCAGGAGGGGAAGGGGATGACAGAGGATGAGATGGTTGGATTATATCACCGACTCTACGGACGTGCGCTTGAGCAAGCTCTGGGAGTGGGTGATGGACAGGGAAGCCTGGCGTGCTGCAGTCCTTGGGGTCACAAAGAGTGGGACATGACTGAGTGACTGAACTGAACTGAATGTTTCTCTTTTGCTCACCATATAGTGTACTTAGCCAAGTGCTTGGAATATATTAGCAGCACCAATATTCATTCAGTAGTGATTAACTTACTGTCTTTATAGTCTAAATTAAGTTGCTGCTTTATCCTCCCTATGCTGTCTACCATGGTGAAAGATAAATCCTTGGAACCCGTGAACCAATATTGATCCACATGTTTTCCCAAAGTACCTACTACATATAGAAATACAGAAAACAGCAAATACCTGTGTCTCCCCAAACTTACATCCTGAGGGAAACAAGATACAAAAGATAAAATTCAACATTAAGGTCACTAATGAGAATTTGGAGAGGGAAATGGCAACCCACTCCAGTACTCTTGCCTGGAGAATCCCATGGAGGGAGGAGCCTGGTAGGCTACAGTCCATGGGGTTGCAAAGACCTGGACACGACTGAGCAACTTCACTTTCAATGAGAATTTAGAAACCTAAAGAAAAGCATTGGTGTATTTTTTTTAATATAAATACCTTATGAAACCTGATTTATTAGATTTTTAAAAAATTTATAACCATAATAATCTTGAATTTGAAAATATTTTATTTTTATTTTTTAAAAAGTGATTGTTTAAATTGCAAAAGCAAAACAAATAAAGATACTGAAAGGGCTCCTCAAATTCCTCATCCTCTTCCACTGGTTACATTCCTCTTCCCACGGAAAACTATTAATAGTTCATGTATATAAATTATACCAAAGTAGGTTACTATACAGTCACAAAATAACAGTGATGACATTCATGGGGTGTTTTCATTTTGCAGAACACCTGGCTGTGTGTTTTTCTCAAACTATCTCATTGACTTTCATAACTACTCTGTGAAATACAGACCGTTCATATCTCAATTTTCCTAGTAAAGAAACAGAGACTTGGAGAAACTAGCTTTGTCCATTAGGCATGAAGCTAATAATCAGTGAAAGCAAAATTCAAATCAAAGTAGAATGACCCCTACCTCTGACATCGCCACACAATTATGTAACTGTCAAGATATATATCAGATCATGAAATACACTTAAATGTATGTTACTTTCATTACGTACATGAAATCATCATATATGTGATTATGAGGATTAAATGGATGGGCCAAAAAAGTACCAGGCATGGTATATGGTACATAGTCTCAAATGGTCTCCTATCTAACTTCTAAATACAAGAAGGCATTGGACTTGAAGTTATTTCTGTTCACCACAGCACATATCACTCAATAAATATTTCTTTCAGCGTTGCTTCACTTCAAGACAGTCTTCAATTTAGGTTTTAAGGAAAGACTTTTTCCTTCCTACTTCTATGGCAAACAATTATTGATTTTGTTTGTGTACATTAACTTTTAGAAAATAAGTTAATCTAGGACCTCATGTTCTGAGTGTTAGCCTTGAAGCCAATTTTTTATTCTCTCTCTCACACACACAAATATGGCAAAAAACTTAATGATGACATCAAGAAATAAGAACTGATGGTACTATGGTAATAGATTTTTGATACACTTTAGTAAAAAAAAAATATGTGTGTGTGTGTGTATGTATGAATGAAAGCAGGAAGTTAAATGTCCATATGTTCTGCCAGGCTTTAGTTTTTAAAGAGAAGGGGTAGATGAAGAAAACTGACCAGTTGGAATAGATCAGAGTTATTAAGTGAGGTACAGGAGTGGTTTCTATTTGTAGTACACAGGAATTTGTAATTTTGAAAAAAATAAATTGGTGACCACGCTATTATATTACATCCTTTTCCAACTAGTCTTGGCTAAGAACATCTTTCTATATAAATTGAAACTGATCCCATCAAAGCTATATTAAATGGTTGGTGGGAAGATGGGTGATAGGAACCTGCCTGCCCCTTCGTATACATCTGTAATGGAACTGGGCCTCCCAGGTGGCACTAGTGGTAAAGAAGTCAATTCAGGAGACTGTAAGAGAAGCAGGTTCAGTCCCTGGGTCAGGAAAATCCCCTGGAGAAGGGCATGGCAACCCACTCCAGTCTTCTTGCCTGGAGAATCCCATGGACAGAGGAGCCTGGAGGGTTATAGTCAATAGGGTCACAAAGAGTCTACACAACTGAAGTGACTTAGCCCAGCACACAACTAATGGGACTAAAGAGATTTTTGGAAGCCCACACTTCTGTCCCATTTTCAGGAGGTCACTTTTAATAGTAGCTACTGCTATAACTAAGAAATGACAAGGTGTTTCATCAAGGGTGACTTTTGTTTTTTTTCTGTAGATCCGGTGGTCTTAAATTTACTTACATGTATTATAGGGAATTTAGTCTGTCTCCAAGAGTGGTTCATGTACAACCTATTGCAGGATCACCTGCAGTGGTTGTTAAAAACTATCATTTCCTGGGCAGATGTAGAATATCTCAAGTGTGATCTAGAAACTTGCATTTTTAATAAGCATTCCACTTAAGCTTATGTTCCTGAAATTTTAAGAAGTATTGATTCAGATTTTACAGTAGAGTTATGTTGCTGAGCCTCAAAATGCATTGAAAAAAATATTTAAGCCAAATTTTTCTAATTTTTAATGCAAAAATAATAGAAATATGACTTTTGCCAGAAATCTTTCCATTGAATGAATGACTTCATTGAAATGCCTTTGTGTGTGGATATAAAAGGGCGTTAATATACATTTTGATGCAACATGTCACAACTCCTCATGTCTGGATAATTTTGCCAGCAAAAGCAAGTATAGCCTTCCTTGAAGAAATTAAATGTTAGATTTTTCACACTTTGTTTTGGTTTCCATAACAGGCATCTTCTCTGCGCAGGGCAAATTATCAAGTCTTCACTGGTTTGTGTTTTCCTCTATGATAAGAAATTGCAGTTTTTGCCTCTCTTACTTTAGAATGTGTTAAATCAAGTCCAAATTTTTTGAGGAAACAGTATACAGAATAAATTTGAACCGAGTCTATAAGCAGGGAGGAAGCCCAAATTGAATCAGAACTGAAATTACACTTTGATTTAGTTATCTCACTCTCCCTAGAAAAAGTGTTCCACAAATGGTGGAAAACAATGCTTCTAACTTAATTTTATTTCCTGCTTAAGTTTCGGTTTTGTGGCATATGGGTCCACTGAAGGTTTGGACTACATTAAATATCTATATTAATTGCATGCATACAACACTGTAGTGGATGATATTCAGGAAGTAAGGCATGGTCTCTACTCTGTGTGTGTGCGCGCGCTCAGTCGTGTCCTACTCTTTGCAACTCCATGGACTTTAGCCATCCAGGCTCCTCTGCCCATGGAATTTTCCTGGCAAAAATAATGGAGTGGGTTGCCATTTCCTACTCCAGGGCATCTTCCTGACCCAGGGATCGAACCCACGTCTCTTGGGCCTCCTGCATTGGCAGGTGAATTCGTTACCAGTGTGCCATCTGGACTGTACTCTCTAGGGTCAACAGTAAGTTGAGGAAAAGCATGATATGACATAGATGGGAAGAAAGGTTATAAAGCAGGCATGGGTGAAATGAGAGGGAATTTCATACAAAAGCAAGATTGTTTTTGAATGCAAAAGCATTTTCAAAGTCTTTAAATAAAGTTGACACTTGAAATTTATTTTGAACAATTAGAAAAAGGAATGAGAGGGAATTCCCAGGAAGCCCAGTGCTTAAGACTCTGCATTTCTATCGCAGAGGGCACAGGTTCAATCCCTGGATGGGGAAATAGGATCCCTCAAGCCATGCAGTGCAGCCAAATTAAAAGAAAGAAAGGAAATGGAATGAGAGTCCAAAGTATAGGGTTTTGACAACCCTACTTCCCCTAATATTTTTGGTTGTGCCATGTCTTCTTGATGTAAGAAAAGAGCCAAGCAAATAGAAACTTGCCACAATAGTTTGCGACTCAAGGCAGTTATAAAAATCCTTACACTGAATTAGAATAAATTATATTATTGCCCATTCATGGGGCCTCTTGCCCTACATCAATAGGCAGTAGGTAGAAGAGGTAACACAGTGCAGATATAGCAATATCCAGATGTTCATACCACCAGTGGGAAACACTGTAAGGTCTACTGAAAATCTACACGCTCGTAGGAAATCAGTATTACAGATGAACTACAACTTTTCTCCTATGAATTCATCCTTTGCCTGACACAGTCCTCTCCTGAAGACCTTTACTGAAAAGAACTTTTCAGATTAGGTGTTTATCCTCCTGGGTTACTGTTTACTTTGTATACATATGGTTTAGGTCATTATAAAAAAACAAAAAAATGGTAATCTGGAAAGGGGTTCTATCACCTGACAGTGTTTGTATAACTCAGTTTAAATAGTATTATAGGTACTATCTGGTCAAAGTCCAATGAAGATATTGGCCCCTCAAGCTCTCTTGATAATATGAATGTAACCGTTTTTCAGACTCCCCCTTCGGGTCTTTTCCCCCCCTCCACAGTATCTTTCTGACCTTACACTATCCCCTTAGCCCACTGATTTGTCATAATAAAGCTAAAATAACAACCAGCTATAAAACCTTAGTAGCACAGGACAATGTGTATTTCTTTTGCTCATTCATCTGTGGGTCAAATAGCTAGGCTCAGCTGAGTAGCTCTGCTGGTTTTAGCTAAACTTGCTCACACATCTCATCCTCCTCCTTGAACCAGCAGGCCTAACTCAGGCATGTATGACTCATGGAATGGCAGAGGTGCACAGGAGCAGGTAGAAACATTCTGGTCTCCTTAAGGCTGAAACTGTCTTGAAACTGGCGTTCTGGTACGTCTAGCTCATTCTCTTATCGAAAGTAAGTCACAAGTCTCATTCTGTTATCCAAAGCAAATCACAAGGCCAAACCCAAATCTAAGAGGGAGAGAAACATGCACTCTCTCTTCAGTAAGAGGTACTGTAAAGCCAGATGGCAAAATGCAGAGATATACCCTACACACGAATTAGGATTTTCACTTAAACGGTCCTTAACACTCCATGCTTTCTGCTAACCCAACAGTGCAACATAGTACAGTTAGCTTCCTCCCAAAGAGAGTGATCTTCTTCAGGGCAAGTACTCTGCCATATTCATCATCAGCATATCTTTAGAACCTCAGGTAAAGTCTGACGTAGACACTAATATTTCCTGATAGACAGATGGCGGGGAGGGAGGCAGAGAGGAAGGAACCTAGATTATCCCAAGCACAAGGTATAATTGCCATTAAACAACTACGCTAAAGGTAAAACATGATTCTGTTAGCCAAGTTTTTTCAGTCTGGTACCACTTTCTTTTGTTTGTTTTCACTCCCTCAAGAATATCTGCAAACAAGTTCTTAATAATGCCCCAAATGACCAGTGATGAACAGACTATACACTTAATTTTTCCCCCGAATTTCCTCCATGAAAACTTGGATCAAAATACTCCCTCACTCTTTAAGTCTTTTCCAGATCTTGGAAGGATTACTATCGATACTCATTGCCAGTGTTATTGGATATGAGATATGGCAAGGAAAGGCACTCACTTTATCACTTGGCTGTGGTAAGAAATTACATATTTTTAAAGGCCACTAATGTAACCAGGTTTGATGTATTCAGAGGTCAGGATTTGTTAAGAGAGTAGGACATTTAGGATTAAGAAATGCGGATTTCTTCACAGATCAATTTGAGTAAGCTTCTTAAAATTAAACCTCCTTAAGGCTCCTCCAAGCTTCAGTTGATTCCATATGTAGAGATTCTATTACTAATGATGGTCACTTCTTTGTATTTGTAGGATATCTTTTTTTTTTTAACCCAAAAGGTTCAAGTTACTTAAAATTAATAATAATTACCAGATAATAATACTGCTGACCAAATTTAGAGTCCTGATGGTGTGCCTGGCAAAGTGCTAGGGGATTTACGTACATTTTTGGTTTAATCCTTTAAGGTAACCCATTGAAGAAACATCTTTCATCCTTCTTTACAGGAAAGGAAACTGAGGCTTTGAGAATTTGTGATATGCTCAAAGTAACAGAAAAAAAAAAAAAAAACACTAGAGCCAGAATTTAAAAACTGATCAACATAATCCTAAGGTTTGTAGGTTCTCTTTATAATACCCGGTTATAGTCTGCAATTTAAAGCACTGTTACTCATTTTTTAAAAATCACAGAAACAAAATGCCTTTTAAAAAAATACAGAATAAATCCTTGAAATTGCAGGTAATGCTGAAGTTTCTAACTTGCTCCCTGTCTGACAGCCTGTGGGTGCTAAGCTCACACGTAGTTGTCGGTATTCATACAAAATTATAACTGCTTCAAAGTATTTGGAGTGAGACATACTTGGAAGGCAAAGCACACTGACAGTACAGAAGCCCCTGAAGTCTACATGTAAGACCCCATATACTTTAGACACAGTCTTAAGGTTTTAGGTCACATTTTTCATGCCTTTATTTTTAAAGTTCTACTTATTAGGAGTATAAGAGAAGGTGTAACAGAATGAAACAGATCTGGAGAATGTGATTTTATTTCAAATGGCAGATTAAGAAATTAAATGGATAATGAACTCATATCTATTTCCAGAGTTTTTAGATATCAAAAAATTTCCTGTTTCTTTTTCTGCTACTCTGTCCCCTTCCTTCTTTCCTTTTAAGAGAGGAAGGAAGAGCAATCATTTGAATTTTAAAGTTCATTTATTTTAACAACAATCATGAAGTTTTAAATAAATGCTGAAAATCATAATACACAATCCCTTCTCTCTCCCAAGCCCTGTTAAAGGTGAGGAGAAAATGAGATGACATGGGTAGACTGGAATAAACACCAAATAATTATCTCTCTAATGAATTGTTAAAGTGCACAGAAAGGACAGTGCAAGTCAATGAATATGTCTTATCCACACAGTAAAAAGGCATTTAAAAGTGAACTGTGATCTTTTGCCACCACTGCTTCAGAATTGCAAATAGCAAGATCAGAAACACAGGGCAGGAGATGGCATTAAACTGAAATAAAGAGAAAGATTGGCACTGACTATGTTTTTGTTTGTTTGTTTTTATTTGAATCGGAGCTGCCCTAGAAGGCATTGAATGTGTGTAAATACACACACTAGATTCCAAAAAGGATTAATGAGTGTGTAATCGATGGTGTTAAAAATGCCGGAGTCCACACGTAGGGTCAGGAACCTTCATATAAAATGCAACCTGGAAAGGACCCAGATGGGAAACCTGAGTGGCAGAGCAGTCACTGACTAGACCAAGGTTCCTTTGCTACACAGTGACTGAATCATCATCAGACCCCATCCAGATGGAGAACAAGTCCAAGCATCAAATAAGCACACATTGTTTTCCTATGTGTCATTTTAATCCTAAATACAACTCCCAATGACACATAATACTAAGCAAAAAAAAAAAAAAAAACAAACCATATTTCTCTAAAGAGACAGTGAGTATGCAGCAAAGATAGGATCCTAGCTATGTCAGTCTGTCGTAGAATACCATGCCTCTCCAACATCACCATCCTCCTTTTGGAACTTTATTCTCATCCTCCATTGTATTAGTAACTCCTGATACATGGTTACTTTCTGCCAATTTGATGCCTGAAGGCTTAATTCCTCTATCTAGGCTCCTATCAGAATTGTCACATACGGTGAATTTCTGCTGAATACATAATATCATTGCTGTATACTACTGCTCCTGGTTGCCTGATTTGCTTCCTATAATTACTACTCTTACACTGCCTATAAAAATTGACTGTAGTCAGTGTCATATTTCTTGAATGTGAGACTAGAAAACAGACTGGAACCTGAAATACAAATAAAAAGATTCTTAAATAGGCAGTTATAGAGGTAATGATGAGAACAATAGGAGATAAAGAAGTGTGCTACTCGAATGCATAACACGAGCTATGCACATATCACTTGCCTGAAATTCAAAGGGTAACTTTTCCCTTTACACGTAGGAGAAAAGAAAAACTGTGTCAGGATTTCGAGATACGAAAATACTCTGCTAGGAAATTCAGCTGTCTCTCATACCTCTCTGTAGAAGAGGTATAGAAGATGACATTATTCTCTGTTAATAGACAAGGAAAATGAGGATGAGAGAGCTTAGTTAAATTGCCAGGGTTATGGGGCTAATAAAATAGAGAATGAGGATTCCGAAAACAAAAGTGTGTGCTCTAAAACCACAAACCGCCTCTCAACCAACCACTTCTGTTGTCCAGTTACAGGTTTCTGCTGATCATGTACACTATATTCAGACATGAAAATTAAATGTAGCCACACCAAAATGAGAAAGTACCTTCTCACACCTGAAGGAAAAAATCACAGAAACAAAAATAGAAGTTGGGGTAATCGTATCTTTTGTGATGCTTTTCTTTAACCTCCAAATTGGTTTGAGTACCCTTCATTGATTGCTTCCTTGCAGCATTCACACTTTACATTTTACAATCCATTATCTGGATTTTGCCTTTCTCATTTTACCAAACTACAGGAAGCCAGAGACCAGTGAATTTAGGATCTTATTCACCTAAAATTGTTTCTAGTAAAAGCTCACTGACTGAACTAATTGAATCATCCCCCGTTGGGATCTGCAATTTTGCCAGCATTTTGAGAAATTTCAACCTGTTTGTTTAGTCCATGATGAACTGGAGAACCTGTGACACGTTATCCAAGGGACGGCGTGGTAGTTTTCTATCCCTTGGTCACAGTGTCCAGTGGTAGTAGTAGCCGTCTATACACTGACACTCCCCAAAGTTAATTAAAACACCCTTCTCTCTCTTTCATAGTTATCCTCTCATAAGGAAGGCAGGGATGTTAGGAAATTCTCATGCATACTAAGGCCCCTTTGACCAGAACAAAAGGATCTCCCTGCACCACTTGGACAATGGCACACAGGTACCCTGTGCTCTGGCCACCATCAAAGCACAGCTCCCATCATCTCTGCAGAGGCGCTTCGAAAACCAAAGAAGATCCAAAGCCTCAAGGCTCAACCTCACATCACAGACAGATGTGAAATATAACTACCAGCCTCCTGAAATAAGTTCATCAGCTCAGAAAAGAACAAACGAGACTTGACAACATTCTTGTCAAGAGAATTGATAGGAAAGGCCAGGGCTTTGCCACATGAGTGCACACTGATTGTTGCTCGGGGCTCAAAGAATGATGAGCAAGTGGAGGCTCTTTGCAAGGAATGTTAGCCACGAACATTTAGAGAAAGAAAAGGGTGATTAGAGGAGAAAAGTTGTGCCCTCTTGGATGCCACTGTACCTGAGAACAAACTAATTCTGATTTTTTTTTTGTCACTAACCTAAAACGAAAAAAAGAAAAAAATTCTGCACATTTTTTCCTTTTCATTTGTAATACTGTTTCAATGCCCAAGAAAAAATGTGATGAAAATGCCAAAGAAAAGTACCATGGAATCCATAGCATTCATTGTGTTTATATAGAGATTATGCTTCTGGTTGTTAACAGCCTCCAGAAGGTAAGCAAGTACTGTATCTATGCATTTAAAATAGAGGAGAGCAGGCGCCCTTCCCAATTTTCAGTACAGCAAAATGATTTGGGAGCTGAATATAATTTCCTTTTCCATATAATAAAAACTTGACAAGAAGTTACTCTCTGAGTTCCTTTAATATTTGTCTCTCTCCTTTCTAAAAAGTCTTCATTACAGAAAGCCACAGCCAAGAAATTTTGATTTTTCACTGCAAGATTACAACTTGAAACTGTGATGCAATTAGAATCTTGGAAAGGATTAGCAGAAATATATTCTTGCTCTTGTCTGTCTGCTCTGTTTATGGCCACATGTTACTCCCAACCTCTCCTCAACCCTCAGCACACACATGTGTGCATACTGGAACATATACACACATCCATTATTTCAGGCTTGAGTATAAGTTTATGCTTGATGCACTCAGAGAAAAACATAATGTGTTCCATTTCTCAGGGCTGCAAATAAATCAAGTTGGAGAAACAGAGTAAATGCAGATATGAATAAATTATTTCAAGTTACTCCACTTGCAATATCCCCAATATTATTGCATCAGGAATGCACCAACTGTACTGGTTAAATGAATTATGGCACAGTCATGCAACAGGCTACTATTGAGGCCATTAATAATAGTGTTTTAGAAGAATATATAATGGCTTTCAAAGATGTCCATGATGTATTGTTGACTGAATAAAGCAGACTACAAAACACCTGCAGTTTATTCCCAATTTTGAAACTACAAAAATATGCGATTATTTTACCTGTAGTCTCATCAGTATCTAATAGCACAGAAAATATATAGTCTGACCTGAAGCTTTAGAAAATATGTATTTTGACAAAAGCTTGAAAGAAAGGATATTCACAAAGAATAAGGTTTTTTTTTTCTTTAGGTGATAGAATTCTCTTATTTATGCTTATCTAGTAAGCTAAAAATGACAGATGACAAACAGTAAGGCTGCCTTTTTCCAAAATCAGTGAATTTGAAGATTAAAAAAAAAAAATAACCTGACAACAAGCAAGCTATCATTGGATATTTTTGAACTGAGCTATCTTTTAGTTAATCAAGAGAAGTTTCTTACTGACCTCATCTACCTTAAATAATAAAGTGCTAAAATACATAACCTAGCCAAAGCCCTATTAAGCAACATCAATACAATTGTTAAAATAGACATCAAAGTGCAGAATTTTCTGTAATTTGGAGTGGTGAGAAATAGGAAAGGAAAATATGATTCTAATGGAAATCAGTAAAAAAATTTATCCTCCTACAACCTATTTTCCAAGTTTCAACTTCCCTGTGGATATTTTAAAATGAAATTATTTCAAAAATTACATGAAAGATAATATGTAAAGATAAATCATTTATGATTCATAACATTTCTACCTTCATCTTTTGTGAGCAGGCTGAATTTTCATCTACTGTGCTTTTCCATTGTCCACCTTAGAATAACTAAAAATGACTAATACAGTTACAGGGGAGTATTATCTGATGTTAAGTTCTCTAATTTTTTTTTTCCTTTAGTGAATTTGAGCCTAGACTTTAGTGCTCATGCTGAGGTAATATTCAACAGACCCTAGAATCCAAACAAATAGTAATGATAAACCATCAAAGCCATAAGAATAATCAAAGCTGCCATGGCTTTATCTGGGCTTTTCTTGGGCTCCAAAATCACTGCAGATGGTGACTACAGCCATGAAATTAAAAGATGCTTGCTCCCTGGAAGAAAAGCTATGACCAAGCTACACAGCACATTAAAAGGCAGAGACATCACTTGGCCAACAAAGGTCCGTCTAGTCAAAGCTATGGTTTTTCCAGTAGTCACGTATGAATGTGAGAGTTGGACCATAAAGAAGGCTGAAAGCCAAAGAATTGATGCTTTTGAACTGTGGTGTTGGACAAGACTCTTGAGAGTCCCTTAGACTGCAAGGAGATCAAATCAATCCATCCTAAAGGAAATCAACCCTGAATATACATTAGAAGGACTGAGGCTGAAGCTGAATCTCCAGTACTTTGGCCATCTGATGTGAAGAGTTGACTCATTAGAAAAGACTCTGATTTTGTGAAAGATTGAAGGCGAAAGGAGAAGGGGACGACAGAGGATGAGATGGTGATGGTTGGATGGCATCACCCATGCAATGGACATGAGTTTTTAAAAGCTCCAGGAGATGGTAAAGGACAGGGAAGCCTGACGTGCTGCAGTCCATGGGGTCACAAAGAGTGGGACACGACTGAGTGACTGAACTGAACATAACACATATACACATATTTGTGTGTTGTATATAAACACACATAATATATGTGCCTGTTGTTCAGTGTTGTATGTGTGAACATACACATATACACATATTTTTGTGTGGTATATATACATACATAATATATATGCCTATTGTTGTTCAGTGTTGTATGTGTGTATACATACAACACAAAAATATGTGTATATGTGGAATGAACATTGACCTTTTCCAGTCTTGTGGCCACTGCTGAGTTTTCCAAATTTGCTGGCATATTGAGTTCAGCACTTTCACAGCATCATTTAGGAACTGAAATAGCTCAACTGGAATTCCATCACCTCCACTAGCTTTGTTTGTAGTGATGCTTCCTAAGGCCCACCTGGTTTCACCTTCCAGGATGTCTGGCTCTAGATGAGTGATCACACCATCATGATTATCTGGGTTGTAAAGGTCTTTTTTGTATAGTTCTGTGTGTTCTTGCCACCTCTTCTTAATATCTTCTGCTTCTGTTTGGTCCGTATCATTTCTGTCCTTTATTGTGCCATCTTTGCATGAAATGTTCTCTTGGTATCTCTAATTTTCTTGAAGAGATCTCTAGTCTTTCCTGTCCTATTGTTTTCCTTTATTTCTTTGCTTTGTTCACTGGAGAAGGCTTTCTTATCTCTCCTTGCTATTCTTTGGAACTCTGCATTTGGATGGGTATATCTTTCCTTTTCTCAGCTATTTGTAAGGCCTCCTCAGACAACCATTTTGCCTTTTTGCATTTATTTTTCTTGGGGATGATCTTGATCTCTGCCTCCTGTACAATGTCACAAACCTCTGTCCATAGTTCTTCAGGCACTCTATTAGATCTAATCCATTGAATCTATTTGTCACTTCCACTGTATAATTGTAAGGGATTTGATTTAGGTCATCCCTGAATGATCTAGTGGTTCCCCTACTTTCTTCAATTTCAGTCTGTATTTGGCAATAAGGAGCTCATGATCTGAGCCACAGTCAGCTCCCAGTCTTGTTTTTCCTGACTGTATAGAGCCTCTCCACCTTTGGCTGCAAAGAATAGAATCAATCTGATTTCAGTATTGACCATCTGGTGATGTCCATATGTAGAGTCTTCTCTTGTGTTGTTGGAAGAAGGTGTTGGCTATGACCAGTGCATTCTCTTGGCAAAACTCTGTTAGCTTTTGACCTGCTTTGCTTTGTACTCTAAGGCCAAATTTGCCTGTTACTCCAGGTATCTCTTGACTTCCTTCTTTTGCATTCCAGTCCTGTATAATGAAAAGGATATTTTTTGGGGGTGTTAATTCTAGAAGGTGTTGTAGGTCTTCATAGAACTGTTCAACTTCAGATTCTTCAGCATTACTGGTTGGGGCATAGACTTGGATTACTATAATATTGATTGGTTTGCCTTGGAAACGAACAGAGATCATTCTGTCATTTTTGAGATTGCATCCGAGTACTGCATTTCAGATTCTTTTGTTGACTATGATGGCTACTCCATTTCTTCTAAGGGATTCTTGCCCACAGTAGTAGATATAATGGTCATCTGAATTAAATTCACCCATTCCAGTCCATTTTAGTTTGCTGATTCCAAAAATGTCGATGTTCACTCTTGCCATCTCCTGTTTGAGCACTTCCAAATTGCCTTGATTCATGGACCTAACATTCCAGGTTCCTATGCAATATTGCTCTTTATAGCATCAGAGTTTACTTCCATCACCAGTAACAACCACAACTGGGTGTTGTTTTCGGTTTGCTCCATCTCTTCAATTTTTCTGGGGTTATTTCTCCACTGATCTCCAGGATTTTGGGGCACGTACTGACCTGGGGATTTCATCTTTCAGTGTCCTATCTTTTTGTCTTTTCATACTGTTCATGGGGTTCTGAAGGCAAGGATACTGAAATGGTTTGCTATTTCCTTCTCCAGCAGACCATGTTTTGTCAGAACTGTCTGCCACGAGCTGTCCTTGGCTGGCCCTACATGGCATGGCTCATAGTTTCATTGAGTTAGAGAAGGCTGTGTTCCATGTGATCAGTTTGATCAGTTTTCTCTAATTGTGGTTTTCATTCTGTTGGCCCTCTGATGGATAAGGATAAGAAACTTAAGGAAGCTTCCTGATGGGAGAGACTGACTGTGGGAGAAACTGGGTCTTGTTCTGATGGCTGGGGCCATGCTCAGTCAATCTTTAATCCAATTTTCCGTTGATGGGTGGGGCTGTGTTCCCTCCCTGTTGTGTGACCTGAGGCCAAAGTATGGTGGAGGTGATGAAGATAACGGAGACCTCCTTCAAAACGTCCCATGTATGCGTTGCTGCACTAAGTGTCCCGACCCTGCATCAGGCTACCGCTGACCCATTCCGCCGCGGGAGACTCCTGGACACTCACAGCCAAGCCTGGGTCAATCTACTTTGGGGTCACTCCTCCTTTCTCCTGGGTTCTGGTGTGCACAAGGTTTTGTTTGTACCCTCTAAGAATCTGTTCCCCAGTCCTATGTAAGTTCCGGCAGCTCTCTGATGGGGTTAATGGAGATCTCCTTCAAGCCCTCCAAGAGGCCTTATGGTATACCCAGGTCTGCTATACCCAGAGCCCCCGCTCCTGTAGCAGGCCACTGCTTACCTATACCTCTGCGGGAGACACTCAAACACAAATCCAGCTCAGTGTCTGTGGGGTCTCTGGGTCCTGGTGCACACAAGGTTTGTCTGAACTCTCTGAGTGTCTCTGGTGGGTATGGGGTTTGATTCTAAATGTACATTTGTATGTACATATACATAGATGCATATATATATGTGTGTGTATATATATATATATACACACACACACACACATATAAAATCTTAATTATACTTGTAAGGTGTTTTTATACCTATTAAAGATAAAAAAAAACTTGAGGCTGAGACTCATTCCAGTTCACAGAAATTCAACTGGCAACCCAGCAGTGGAACCTGAATCAAGTGCAAGTTTGTCTAACTCAGAATCTATGCACCACACATTGATTTCTACCTTACTTCAGGCAGCTCTTTAAACAGAGCCTGGTGAGTAATTCATCCTCCAAAGTGTCCTGTAAGTTTAATTACTGATTCTCCCTTAAGTTGCACAGAAGATATCATTGGGTATACATTCAAATTATAATAACCAGCTAAACGTGAGGTCACAGTGATCACCACCTTAATTTTGCTGGTCCTAATCCATTGTAACTTGGTTCAAAATAAGCTCAATATCCCTGTTTTGAAAGTAGAATGCATGCCACAAGTGGATACTAAATGAAAGCTTTTATGATTAGCAATTTAAATGGTGCATCTCTATGAACATTTGCATTTAAGGTGTTTGAAATATAGCTGTTTATGTGTTGGGAGAAAAAGAAGTAGAAAAAAATGAGGCAGGAAAAGAAAAGATAATAGGGAGATTCATTTTTATTTCCTTCTGCCTACAGCATCCAATTCATTAATTTAAAGTTTCTGAGATGTGATCAGTTTTTTTAAAAAAATTCAGATTGTCAAAAGTGCAAAATAAATCAATGCTGATGTAACAAAACAAATCAGAAAATGAGAAAAAAAAATGACATCTTTCAAGATCAACTGTTCCACAGAGTACAGAACAAGCTGGCAGTCTGCAGAACATCATACATTAACTAGGATAAGCACTCAAAAAATATCTGACAGTCAATGCATATCAGAGTTAGGAGGCAAAAGAATCAGTGCTCCCTGGGGACTGATGTGTTGTGATATCTCTGACTGTAGGAATTTCATAACCACATCCAAAGGTCTTATGTTATTGTATCTACCATAGTACACATTTACTGAGTTTCTTCCAGAATAGTATCCACAGCCATGGGCAGGAAAAAAAAAGAAAGAAAAAAATCACATAGAACAGTATGAATAAGAGTTTAAGAAATCCAGAAAATCTGAAAGTGCAAATTACTTTTGCCCATTTATGAATACTTTACAGAATAATTCAACAGTGGATATTATGGACAGGGGAAAAAAAATCTTGGAAATTAGGTAAAACTTAAATAATCACTTGCATAACGCTCAGTCAAAAGGTCATCATTTATTTCTTTCCTACTATACAAATCTTCTTTGCATTAATTTATTTTCAGTGTTTTTTCAACAAATGTGTATCAGATAATCATCTACTAAATATTAAATATTTGATAGATTTTAAAGCACTAGTGATGCAGTGATAAAATAGATTCTACTTCTAAGGGACTCAGCTGAGTGAGTAAGATTTTTGATGCAAAATGTTGATTAATCTTGTAAGAAAAAAAAGTGTCTTAGAAATTTGGCTCAAAAGCTTCTGAATGAGAGTTAAGAAGAAAGAGAAAACACTGGAATGGGGAGATGAGAAGTTGAGAACAGGAAGGAAGGAAAGAAAAGAATAAGGAACTGGAAATAGGGCCATACAGAGGAATAGGAAGGGCCTGGCACAGTTAGCACTGATAAGAGAAAAATCACATATTGGAAACTAAAACAAGGGACACAAGAACAGACATCAGTGAGAGATAAAGGAAAAATATAAGAACAAGACAACAAAAGATTCAAGGGAGGATGCATGAAAGACACTTAGTGAGGGAATAAAAGAGGCATAATAAATATGGTTGAAGAAATTAAGGAGAAAAAAGAGTGTGAAATAAAGGGACTGTTGATTGGGCATGAGACATTATAAGACTAAAAACATCTTTTTTTAAAACAATTATTTATTTTAATTGGAGGCTAATTACTTTACAAAATTGTGGTGGTTTTTGCCATACATTGACATGAATCAACCATGGTATGGTACTGGCACAAAACAGAAATATAGATCAATGGAACAAAATAGAAAGCCCAGAGGTAAATCCACACACCTATGGACAGCTTATCTTTGACAAAGGAGGCAAAAATATACAATGGAGAAAAGACAATCTCTTTAATAAATAATGCTGGGAAAACTGGTCAACTACTTGTAAAAGAATGAAACTAGAACATTTTATAACACCATACACAAAAATAAACTCAAAATGGATTAAAGATCTAAATGTAAGACCAGGAACTATAAAACTCCTAGAGGAAAACATAGGCAAAACGCTCTCTGACATAAATCACAGCAAGATCTTCTATGATCCATCTCCCAGAGTAATGGAAATAAAAGCAAAAATAAACAAATGGGACCTAATTAGATTAAAAACATCTTACAAAGATGTTAAACTAGCAACATTATTGGCTCTCCCCGAGGTCAACTGCAGATCTCTCTATAAAGAGAGATCTAATTTACAAAGAAAAAGTTTTAAAGTCTTGTGGAGGGTAGAGGTGATTTGCAAGGATGGGATAGTTGTATTAATTGGTTTTCTGAAGCTGTGACTCTGGGTTCGAGAAAAGGCAGCTCAGCATGGATATCAAATGTTAGTTTCTCAGTCACGTCTGACTCTTTGCAACCCCATGGGGGTATAGCCCACCAGCTCCTCTGTCTGTGGGATTTCCCAGGCAAGAGCACTGAAGTGGGTTGCAATTTCCTTCTCCAGAGACTATTCCCTGACCCAGGGATCGAACCCAGGTCTCCTGCATTGCAGGAGAATTCTTTATTGTCTGATATAGGAGGAAAATATAGGAGTAGTTGGCATTCTTTTTTGTGTTTCCTCCACCATTGTTTTGGATAACTAGTAATTGTTTCCGCAATAGAATTTCATACCTATAGTGCAAATGTCAACAAAAGAAAAATCAGGGAGAATAAGAGCCCTGTTTTTATTAATAAATTGAAGGAATCAAGAGATAGAATGGCCTAGGGCAGTTGCTTCTTTCTGTCCTCTTCAAATCCCCAGACTTAAGAATTTTCATTTAAAAACTTCCAATAGTGTTTCTGCCTGATGGGGCTAAAGTCCTGACCTGAAGAGCAGTTCTGGGGAAAGAGCAGTAAATGAACGTGTTTTCCAAGGCCAGGTCTCTCTCTCCAAGGTCTTAGGTATCTCTCCCCCTGCCCAGCTCATGTGGTCAAAAAATGAGCTCCCAGTTTCCACCCCTGCATGCACATTGCCTGCCACAGGGGAGAAGGATCTTAGGAGAAGATGTGCTCATAAATCCAAAAGCTAAGACAATTGATGGACCAACTGTTTTGAAAGAAAAACCATAATCTGGATTATACATTAGAGATATCAAAGTCTAAAATCAGAACAGGTGCACTAGAATTTAAAATAAGCTTAATAAGCATGCTAAAAATGGTAAAAAAAAAATTTTTTTTTTAACTATGGATAGAAATAAATCTTAACAGAACCAGACAGAAACACAGTCTGGAAAAAATATTGTTGATACAAGAATTATAACAGATACCATTTTATTGCTTATCCTACAAATGGGAAACAAATTAGTAATTTGGAAATAAAACTGAAAAACTTTCCAAGAAAGAATATGTGTAAGAAAAAGAAATAGAGGATATAAAAATAAGTTTAAGAGATAAGGAAGATAGAACAAAAGTGCTAGGATCCAGAATACAAGAGATTCAGAAAGATGGGATATAAGAGCAGTGAGAAAGAAATACTTGAAAAATGAGAGTAAATTTCTCATAATTCAAAAGAGATTTTTTAAAAAAAACCGATTTGATGGGTCCATAGAGTTCCAGAGCATAGGGCTTTTTTAAAACTCACATGTATAGAAAATTTTAAACTATGAGAAAATTTAGAATTAATCTCAAAGAATGAAAAAGTAGGGCACATGGAAAGGAATAAAAATACTGGAGGAAATAAAACAATGGAGTAATGTTTTCAAAGTATTGAGAATCAAGAATCTGAATCAAGAATTTTCTATTTGGCCAAACGGTCATTCAAACAGATAGCCATACAGTTTTCAAAAATTTGCCACATAAATACCAACTTGTAAAACAGTCTTGGATTAAGTACTTAAGATTTGGAGGAAAATTAAATACAAATGATAAAGGAGATACATGAAGCAAAAGTGAATAAACATTAGGTAATATTTGTTGTGGTCTTTAAAAGTAGATAAGACTGAGAGAAAAAAAATAGAAAATATAGTCATAAAACTCCAAGTAACAACATAATTTTCAATAAATTGGGGTGGAAAAGAAGACCAAGAAATGTGAGGGCTTTCTAAAGTTCTTGTCTTATTATTCAAAGGTTATCGATTTTAATTTTTTAATGGGTGTGTGCATGTGGAGATTTAAAAGAAATAAAGTGAGTCACTTCCTCTAAAAGTTGACTGGGTGAGGTGAAGTGATGTCTCATTGAGAACGCCAAAGAACTTGGTCAAAAGATATTTTAAATCTGTTAAAAGATATTGAGGAGTTTAAAAGGCAATTAGGAATTAGAGGACAACAGTCGGGGGGAAGAAAGAAATGCAGAAAGATGCACTAGGCATTTGGCACCATCTTTACCTCTGTAAATATCTGCCTGTTAGAGAAGAGGAAACTGAGAGACTGAGAAACACAGCAGAACATCAGTAAATTTGGGCCCAAGAACTCATCGAGGTAAGTAAGGTCAAACCCTAGGCTTTGAGTCGGGAACTAAACGAACTTAAGAGTGAATTAAAATAGACTGGACAGCATAGCGTCCAGAGCCCTCAAATAATTTTCAATACCTAATTGAAATAAGGTAATCCCTGCTGAAAATAACATAAATCCAGCTGGAAAAAGAATTTCTAGTCCTCCTTCTGTTCAGTTCAGTTCAGTTCAGTTGCTCAGTCGTGTCCAACTCTTTGTGACCCCATGAATCGCAGCACGCCAGGCCTCCCTGTTCATCACCAGCTCCCGGAGTTCACTCAGACTCACGTCCATCGAGTCCGTGATGCCATCCAGCCATCTCATCCTCTGTCATCCCCTTCTCCTCCTGCCCCCAATCCCTCCCTGCATCAGAGTCTTTTCCAATGAGTCAACTCTTCGCATGAGGTAGCCAAAGTACTGGAGTTTCAGCTTTAGCATCATTCCTTCCAAAGAAATCCCAGGCCTGATCTCCTTCAGAATGGACTGGTTGGATCTCCTTGCAGTCCAAGGGACTCTCAAGAGTCTTCTCCAACACCACAGTTCAAAAGCATCAATTCTTCAGTGCTCAGCTTTCTTCACAGTCCAACTCTCACATCCATACATGACCACTGGAAAAACCATAGCCTTGCCTTTGGTCAAAAGCAAACCTAAATTTCTCTGATGAAAGGTAAAGTGAATGTAGGTTTTAAATTGTCTCTATACTTTTTATATATAGTATCCAGCACACAATATAAATATTCAAACATGGAATTACAACTCAACAGGATCATAAAGCAAGAGGAACATTCAGTTCAGTTCAGTTAGACAATAGATCACCCAGAGTGATCCAATCCATTATAAGACACAAGATGATTAAAAGAATCTAAAAAAAATGCTGTCTGTACAAGACCAAAATGATAATAAATAATAATACATGTGATGGCATTGAAACATGTATACTATCATGTAGGAAACTAACCGCTAGTCTAGGTTCGATACAGGATGCAGGATGCTTGGGGCTGGTGCACTGGGATGACCCAGAGAGATGATATGGGGAGGGTGGTGGGAGGGGGGTTCAGGGTTGGGAACTCATGTACACCCATGGCGGATTCATGTCAATGTATGGCAAAACCAATACAGTATTGTAAAGTAAAAAAATAAAATTAAAAAAATAATAATAAAATAAAACAATTTGAGAAAAACAAAAACATAAAGTAGAATAGGACAGAGTCATAGTGTTTTCAAGTCCTTACATTTTCTGAGGAAATGTAAAAGTATACATATATATTAATTATGCAGGCTATAATATAATTCTTGAAACAAAGAGTACCAATTATAAAGGTAAAGGACAATTGGAACAATGACAACTCTAAAGCAAGTATGAAAAGAGACAAAGTAACAGAAAAGAAGTGAAACAAATAGGTAGGTAATAAGATGATAGATATAAACCTCTCATAACACTGGAAAGTGAAAGCTGCTCAGTCATGTCTGACTCTTTGTGACCCCGTGGACTGCAGCACGCCAGGCTTCCCCGTCCTTCACTATCTCCTGGAGCTTGCTCAAACTCATGTCCATTGCATCGTTGATGCCATCCAACCATCTCCGCCTCTGTCACCCCCTTCTCCTCTTGCCCTCAATCTTTCTTAGCATTAGAGAATGAGTGGGTTCTTTTCATCAGGTGGCCAAAGTGTTGGAGCTTCGTCTTCAGCATCACTCCTTCCAATGAGTATGCAGGGTTGATTATTTTTAGGACTGACTGGTTTGATCTCCTTGCTCTCCGAGGGACTCTCAAGAGTCTTCTCCAATACCACAATTCGAAAGCATAAATTCTTCAGTGCATTGTTGACTGACAGAAATTTCAGCATCTATATAGATCATATTTTTTCACCATTCTATTAATTATATTCACAGGTTGCTTAATGCCGGCCATCACTTTTTTTCCTAGGATAAACACTAAATATCTGAGGTGTAACAATTTTTAATATACTACTGTATTTGATTTTTCAATTTTGATATTTTTAAAAAGATTTCTTATGAGACCTGACATGCTATATCGTTTCCACTTTGTGTATTTTATTTATTTTTAATGTATTTTTTATTTTACTTTACAATTCTGTATTGGTTTTGCCATACAATGACATGAATCCACCACGGGTTGTCCTTTCACAATGTTCTCTTAGAATGACTTAAGGAAGTTTCTCATTTTTCTATGTTCTGGAATAGCTCTGAAGCATTTCAGTCTCTTCTTTCAAGGACTGTTGTACCTCTCACACTTGGCTGCTGGTGATGACAATGAGAGGTGTCTTATATCAAGTGTCATTATGTATCTGTATTTGTTTTAGACTCTACTTGTTCTATTTGCTTATCTGTGAACTCTTGTGTAATTATCTTATTGTCTTAAGTCACCTAACTGGGATGCAGTCTTCTATTCCATGAACATGGTGTGAACATAGCATCTTTCCATTTATTTAGACTTGTTTTGTCTAGTAATAAATATGGAGTCTCATCTTTCATCAATTCCTAGATAATATTTTTGATAATATTGTAAATGGCATTATTATGTACTATTTAATTTCTGATCATATGTTGCAGGTATATAGAGAAATCATTCATTTGTTTATATTGGCTTTATATATAGCAATCTAAATTTACTTAATTCTTTTATTGGATTTTCTATGTACAAACAATTTTTAAAAATAAAAATGATTTTGATTCTCTCAGGGTTATGCCTTTGCTTTTTTATCTTCCTCCCTCTCTCCTGTTTCTCTTAATCTACTTCCTCAAATCTTCAATATAATATTGAATAAAAAGGATCATAGGAGACATCTTTATCTTGTTAGTAACCTCAGAGGGGAAAGGGCTCAATATTTTACACTGAGTGTGATGTTAGCTACAGAAATTTCTTCTTAATAGACACTCTTCATTAGATAATTTCCTTCTATTCCTAGTTTGTTTAGAGTTTTACCATGAACAGATACTGAACTTTAGCAGATGCTTTTGGGGCTTTATTGAGATGACATTTCCCCCCTTTATTCTGTTAATGGGGCGAATTACATTGGTTAATTTTTGCATGTTAAACCAAATTTGCATTCCTGGATAAACCCCAGTTGTCATGATGTTGTCCCCTTTACATATTATCTCTGGACTTTTGTAATATTTTGTACTATTTGATCTAGGCTATTTCTACACTCATGGAAGATAATGGTTTATATTTTTCTTGTAATGTTTGGAAGAACTAAATTGGTAGTCATCTGGATCTAAAGATTTCCTTAAGCAGATGTATTAAGTTACAAATATTATATTTTTATTTAATCAGACATTATACACTTCACATTGTCCTTTTGTAAATCTTGATACTTCTTTCAGAGAATTTACTCACTCAGAGAAGTTGTAGAATTTATTTTTATGTGATCTGAAATGGTGCCACTCTTTGTGTTTATTTTTTTGTGAGCAGTCTTGCTAAGGGCTTACCAATTTTATTAATCTCTGTAATGAATCAACTTGAGGGAATTTAAGATTTTATTTAACTTATGCTTTCTATTTAGTTGAGTCCTGATTTAATTTTTACAATTTCTTTCCTTACAGTTTCTTTGGTTTTGTTTGTGTCTTAAAAGCTAAGTTAGATAATTAATTCTCAACATTTCTTCTTTTTAATATATACATTGAAAGCTGTATGTTTTTCTATAAATACTGATATAGATACTATCTACAAATATTGATCTGAAATATTTTGTCACTTGTTCAAAATAGTACTTAAATTTTCCTTGTGATTTCTTCTTTGAGCCATGATTTGTTTAGGAATATATTTAACTTTGAAGCATGGAAGAATTTTCTATTTTTGTTCCAAACACTTGGGAATTTTCAGTTATCTTTTAGTTGTTATTGCCACATGAATTCTTCTATGAGCAAAGACCATATTCTGTAATTCCAAGCCTTTAAGACTCGTTTCATTGCCACATATATCAGCTATTAAAAATGTTCAGTAATGCTATTAAAAACTATATGTTCTATAGTTAATTGAGCAGTATTTTATATATACAACTGTATATACTTTATTACTTATCATTTCTGTAGTTTATGTTTACTGACTTTTGTGAGATTATTTGTTCGGGCACTGGGCATACACACACACACACACACACACACACACACACATACGTGCTGCTGTGTTGTACATAGTCACTCAGTCCTGTTCAACTATCTGTGACCCTGTGGACTGTAGCCCAGCAGGCTCCTCTATCCATGGGGATTCTCCAGGCAAGAATATTGAAGTGGGTTGCCATGCCCTCCTCCAGGGGATCTTCCCATCCCAGGTCTCCCCCTTTGCAGGCAGATTCTTTACCATCTGAGCCACCAGGGAAGCCCATGAATACTGAATTGCATAGCCCACCCCTTCTCCAGGGATCTTCCTGACCCAGGAATTGAACGGGGGTCTCCTGCATTGCAGGCAGATTCTTTACCAGCTGAGCTACCAGGGAGGCCGCCACAAATATGTAGATTACAGTAAATATGTAGACAATAAAATCAACTTTATCATGTTTCTCAAATCTTACTCATTCTTCCTGAGTTTTGTCTGTGTATTCCATTGTGTGTGCAAAGACAAATCTCTATGACCATGGAGTTATCTATTTTACTTTATATTCTGTCAGATTTTATTTTATATATTTTGAGACTGTGTTAATAGCTGAATACATATTTATGGTTTGTTTTATCTTTGGTAGA
Organism: Oryx dammah; assembly: GCF_014754425.2. Lineage (NCBI taxonomy): Eukaryota > Metazoa > Chordata > Mammalia > Artiodactyla > Bovidae > Oryx > Oryx dammah. The sequence continues at coordinate 20,649,450 of NW_024070185.1, forward strand.
CACTGTTATTATGGTACATCCCTCTTTATTTCTACTTGCTTCATATTTGAAATATACTCTGATAACTGAAGTTTTTGTGTTTTATGATATGTCTTTATTACATTTATTGATCCTTATTCTTTAAATTGGTCTTGTAAGCAGCAAGTTCTTTTTTTAATTTGAGCTGCCAAGTTTTGGTTTTAAAATAAATATTTTTTACCTTTAGTTATTGTTAATATATTTTTGTTTGAATTTACCATCTCACTTTCTGTGCTGTTAGTTTAGTTGTCTTTTCCATTTTTTTTTCTTTTCTTCTATCTTGGTATTAATGAAGTATTTCTTTAGTGATAACTTTTGCCCTGCTGCTACTAGTCTATTGTAAATATTTTTATATCTCCAATCAGTTAGGAGTACCCTAGAGATTACAACATGAATGCCTAATTTATTTGTGTCAAATGTAAACAGTACAAAAATAACAATTTGCTTTTCTTCTCTGGAAATGCTGAAATTTATCTGCAGTGTTTTTGTAGTTTTGAATTCTTAGCACTTTGTTTGGTTTACTTTTCTCTTTAGTCTTTTATAGTAACCACTGGGCCCTTCCAACAGTTACTAAAGATTTACCTTTCAATATCATAATCAAAGATTTATATCTGAAGATTTAAAAAATCTGCTTAAAAATATTAGAAATACTGAACATTTATAAAGTGTAGCCATAGAATGGAAGAGTATATAGCTATTATGAGTCCTAGGCTTCCTGGTGGCTCAGATGGTAAAGAATCTGCCTGCAATGCAGGAGACCTGGGTTCAATCTGTGGGTTGGGAAGCTCCCCTGGAGAGGGCATGGCAACCCACTCCAGTATTCTTGCCTGGAGAATCTCCATGGACAGAGGAGCCTGGAGGGCTACAGTCTCAAAGACTCAGACACGACTGAGTGACTAAGCACAGCACATTATGAGTCCTGGTTAACATAGGGAAATTTTTATATTGTAAGTAAAAATAAAAAATATATGTATGTGTATATGTGTATTTTTCTGTATGCACATAGACATATGTATAAAGTGAAAAATTGGAAGTAAATACCAAAAACATGAACATGATTGTGTCTGCAAAGTATATATTTTCTTGTTAAAACTTTTCTGTATTTTTTATTCTGGGAATAGTACATTACTTTATATGTGTATATTTTATATATATTTACACACACAGACACAGAGAGGGAGAGACAGAAACAGAGAATAAGAACTCAGGGAATTATTTTCCAGTCCCTAGCACTGAATCCACCAAATTTTTCTAAATTAGCAACACTATCTCTTTTAAACTTTGCCCTTTTATCCACACATATGGAGTTAAGTGTTTAGAGAAAAGCTCTAATTCACTCTTATACACACTTAGAACATTTGCTAAGACATCTTTGTGGGGCCATCACAGTCCAGCCTAATTTCCTTTAATAAAATCAAAAGCATTTCTCCTCCCAGAAAATCTCTCATAAAAGAAATCTAGCATTTACTGCAAAGCCTTTCCCTCAGTAGCACTGAGAATGAGGTCTGAGTGCTGCTGCTGCTGCTAAGTCGCTTCAGTCGTGTCCGACGCTGTGCGACCCCATAGATGGCAGCCCACCAGGCTCCACCATCCCTTGGATTCTCCAGTCAAGAACACTGGAGTGGGTTGCTATTTCCTTCTCCAGTGCATGAAAATGAAAAGGGAAAGTGAAGTCGCTCAGTTGCATCCGACTCTTAGCGACCCCATGGACTGCAGCCTACCAGACTCCTCCGTCCATGGGATTTTCCAGGCAAGAGTACTGGAGTGGGGTGCCATTGCCTTCTCCATGAGCTCTGTGTAAGAGCACCTATTCAGCAACCCCAGCAAGGAGGAGCGGTCCTGGAATTAAGCTGGCAGAGCTGAGATTTACACCAGAGGTAATCATGTTCCAAACTCATTAGAGAATGTAAAACACCTTCAGGGTCACAAGAAGAAACACTGTACAAAAGAAAGTATCACTCTTTCCATCCAGGGAAGAATCAAGGAATAAATAACTTTGGTTTATAACATCTAAAATATGAAACAATCAAATGATCATTTCCATTTACTAATTCAGGCTATATAGATGTTCATGTATTACACATATTCTGACTCTTGACAGTAAAGCCATATCTAAAGGGTTATATGGTGTTATCTTTCTATACCTTTCTTGAAATAAATCTCAGAAATACCTATGAAACTAAAAATCGAGATCATAAACTTTAGTTCTCTTACAGCCTCTGCATATAGCTTGACAGTTCTTCAGCTTCTAAATTTGCAGAACCAGCACTTCAAAATGATAGGTAAATAGAGACACCAGTGACACTCCAATGACAAGTTCATCCTTCACCCAAAGCATAGCCAAGGGAAAAATCATTGTGACCCAAAGCTTATGCATGCCAGTTGAGACATACATCAGAAACAAACGTCTTTCTCACATAAACCAGTTTTAGAAGAACAAGTCTCTATTCAAAATCAAAGGAAAAATCAGGAGATGAAGTAAACATCCGACTAATCTCAGTAACAAAGCAATTTGGGGTAATTTTTTAAATTTAGGTTTGCATTTTCTTAAGCCTGAGTTTTCCAGATGACAAGCTGATTCACTCATCTATTGTAATGATAGTGCTAGATTAAAACCACATTAAGAAAGGACCCACAAATACAGATAAATAGACCAATGGAAGGTAATCATGAAAATATGAAAATGTATAAAATACAAGGTCAAGAATCAGTTTAGAAGAGGCATGTTATTCACACAGTAGGGAAAAGACAATTAGATAATTATTTAGAAAACAAACTTGAATTCTTGTATTATAAAATATTTTAAAAGGAATTCCAGATGGATTCTAATTATGAAATATATAAAGTATTAAAATATAGGTTATTAGTCTCATAATTGTGACATAAAGGAGGCCTATCTAAAAATGACACCAGACATTTAGTGATAAAATATTGATAGGATTGACTACACAAAAATATACAATATTCTCAAAGACAAAATCCCCTTCATAAATAAGCAAGTCTCTTTAGTAAGTTAGCTAGTTAATGATTCAGCTAAATATAGCTTTCTACCAAGTGACATTTGAGGTAACTCAAACCTCTATGAATATTTCACTGTTTTAAAAATACACACATGAAAAATGATAGAAGTTTAAAAAATGAGGGTTGAAAATATGATGATTTAACTAAGTCACAAAACATACCAACAGATTATGGGCTAGGTCACTGCGCTGTCCTGAACTGTCCATTTCTTGAGCAACATCTGCTCCCATGCATTTTAAATGATCCCCAATCTCCACTGTGACTTACAAGAACTTGCACTTAAGAGAGTAGCATTAAAACATATACGTTATCATATGTAAAATTAGATAGCCAGTGGAAATTCACTGTATGAGGCAGAGTTCCCTGGTGGCTCAGACGGGAAAGTATCCGCCTGCAATGTGGGAGACCAGGGTTCGATAGCAGGGTTGGGAAGATGTCCTGGAGGAGGGATAGGCTACCCACTCCAATATCCTTGCCTAGAGAATCCCATGGACAGAGGAGCCTGGCAGGCTACAGTCCACAGGGTTGCAAAGAGCCGGATACCACTGAGCAACTTTCACTTCACAGGGAGCTCAAGTCTGGTGCTCTGTGATAAACCAGAGGGATGGGGTGGAATGGGAGTGAGGGGCCATGTATACACTTATGGCTGATTCATGTTGATAAATGGCAGAAACCAGCAAAATATTGTAAAGCAATTATCTTCCAGTTAAAAGCAAAGTTTTAAAAAAATATGAAAAGAAAGATGTCCAAGATGACACATAGTTAAAACACTGATGTCTACATCCTTACAATGTATTCTGTTTTGGCAAAGACACTAACATGGTTTCAAAACATATTTCATGTGTGATTAGATCTATAAAGAGTTCTTCTAAAACCAATACCTGCTGGGGAAAAGGTGAGTGTATATTATTCGTTTTGAGAAAAATTATTGTAATATTTTCAGCCATATGAGATAGAGTAAGAAAAACTGTGGTAATAGAAGAGAACAGTTTTCAACGTATATTTCAATTGTCTGCAAACAACTCAACAGTCCAGAAATACTTTAAAATACCCCAAAGTTCGGCCCATTTTGTTTTTCTCAATGTGTTTTCATCATAAAATAATGCAAACACATTATATAAAAGTGACAAAAATAAAGGGAAATTACATATAATTCCACCACATAAACAACACAACCAATTTCACTTCTTCTCTTCCAGTATCTTTCTCCTTTTTATCTGTTTGGATTTAAGAATCCCAGCATCCACTTTACTATCTTTTCTATAGTTACTTTTATGAGAGAATTTTATGAGTTATCAGTACTTTGATTAGAATGATCACCAATTCTAAACTAGAAAAAACTTCCAAGGTACTAAAGTTTTACAGTATCATAGAGAAAATCTCTGGCTCCCTAAAGTACAATACTTTTGTATAGAAAACACCTTATAGGATAAGCTGAACCTAAGACGAAGAGGTTAAAGTAGTCAACAAAAAATTAAGGTTTCCTATTACATGGCTTTCCCCCCTTTTCTTCTGCATGTCAGTGCTATCTGGGCTAATTTTTAAAGAAACTTATGTTTTTATTAATCAGGCAGCATCACAGACTAGTCACTTAACCAGGGTCAATGTGAAAAATATTTTTAAATTGAAGGATAATTGCTTTACAGAAGTTTGTTTTTTTCTGTCGAACATCAACATGATTTTTTTGTGTTTTAAATTTCACTTTCCTATTTGCCTAGTTTGGGTGACACGTGGAAAGTGAACCTTTAAAAAGTGTGTATAGGCAAGAAAACCCAAGATACTCAACTTAAAGCTTCTGAAACTTTTGGGCACTTAAAGAGAATTCGGTTTTCAGTGTATGAGATCTGCATATAACTAGTAGTGACATTTTACAAATGCAACATGGTCCAAATGTTATAAAAACTGATTGTAAGGCTGTGTTAGTAAAATATTCAACTTGGTGTGAGTGAAATAACATGTTTTTTCCCACATAAAAAGACAGTTATACTTCTTCCAATACATGAGGAACTATATGCAATTTCTGACTTTGAATAGAAAAACATCTATTTCTTATAAAATTGCTACTATCTTTTACCTTTCCAATATAACTTCACTGGCACAGACACATGAAAATTGGGTAAACTACATTAATTTGTATTGGTATTTCCTAGAAATTTGATTCCCCCTATTTTCACATGATTAATTTCCTAGCATTATCAACTAATTAGCTGAAATTTTTTTCTATTAAGAATTAGCAATTATAAAACATAATCAGTGTTTTATAGCTATAAATGGAATATAAACTTTAGATACTGTGAATCACTATATTGTACACCTGTAACATATAATATTGTACACCTGTAACATAATATTGTACATCAACTAAACTTCAATAAAAAAGAACAATTCATTCTAAAATTTCCTGTCATATCTTAGGCATCAACCTTGATTGATTTGAAAGCTCAAAGACTGGATTAGAACACCAAGTCATGTGTAAGTATGCAAATATGAAGATGTCTTGCTGACATCTTCTCATAATTCCTTATTCATAATCACTGGGAACCTGGCATCAGAGAGTACAGAGGGCCCCTGGCAAAAGCTCGGGCACACACTTCTCCTAGAGTTGCTGGGAGAAAGACCTCAGTCCATCCTGGCAATGATACCACAGGTGTTAGTAGCCCTGGTTCTACTGCTGATTATCTGAATCTGATCTTGGACTAGTTCTTTCATTGTCTGAGATATGATTTTATGAAAAAGTGCTAATGCTATACAGATTCAGGAATGATTCAAGTAGAAGAAAAAAATAAAATGTTAATGGCATCGAAAACTTTGAAAAGGGAAAAATCTTACCCCCAAATGCTTTAGGGTAAGCTCTCTCTCAAGTAATAGACAGAGCTTGCTATTTTCTGACTTGTGAGCAGCTCTTGAAATAAGATGGCTTGCCAGTATTTTTCTGGGCTGGGGGGTGGGTGGATGGCTAACTGTCTTCCAAAGGTGAAAATCTTTCTAGAAATTACTTCTGTATCTGCTTTATCTTGACTCAGGTTCTTTTCTCCATTTTTCCTTTTTTTTTTCTCTTTTTAAAAAATGACTTTTGCTCCAACTTACTTTCCTCTTAATTTTTCCTAGTAAAAACATAAGTTAAACCCCTATTCTCTCAAGCCTGATCTTGCACCCCTGGTTTCATCCCTGTCTCCATGTTTTCCTGCTTGATGATGAACTGAAGTTCTAATTCTGACCCATCTGGAAGAACAAAGGTGCTGGGAAAGCCATGTGGGCTAGAGAGAGTTAATCATCCCATGATGATCCCTACCTTAAGTACTGTCTGGGATATTTTCCTGATATTTCTATGTGTTTCTACTTGACAAGAAACCTTCCCCACTCTTTCGCCCCAGAAAAGAAACAAAGCAAAACTCTGTGAAGTAGTTTGTCAGAGTTTGAACAATTATTAGTGACAGAAATGGAAATGCCAACTACCCAATTTTCTATTCTTCTTTCGCTGAGATTCTGTCTGGGCAGTTGTGTTTCTCAGAATGTACTTCAGAAAATATGCCTGTAATTTCTTCACATTCAATACCATCAATTAGCTCCTATTTAAAAATGGATTTTCCTGCCTTCCAAAAAAGTAAATGTTCGTTTACTTGGATCTCTTTATAGCTGTCCTTCCTCCTTAGCTAGAAAGCTGTCCTTCCTCCTTCGCTTTCTTTCTTGTTAAGTATAATATCTGCCAACTTGGAAAGCTAAAGTACCCAAAACTGGCAGAGATACATTATTGTCATCCCTATGCTTCACTTTCCCAGAACCTAGCAGAGGAGGAAAAAAATAAGAAATAAAACCCTATTTTCTCATGCAACTGACACTAGCTGGGTTGCTGAGATTAGCTCATGAGGGTGGGGAAACGTGTACCAGTCCCCTTTCATATATGTATCCTTTTTATCCTCTTCCATCTGCGACTCAATGGATAGAAAATGTGATGGGTTGGAGAAATCTGTTCATCCTGGTAAACTGTTTGGAGGTGTCAAGGCTAAGAATAGTCACGGGCTGACATTAAATAGTAGGGACACATGCTGAGCTGGCTCACCCAAAGCTGGTGTCTACAGCAGCAAACCAAATTAGAATTTAGACGGGAGACCTTTTTTTAGAATATTCTTGGATCTGATTGCTCAAAGACATTTTAATTCGGAGATGCAATGTGACCCTTGAGGGGCATGAGTTCCCATGGACAAGACTGATTCAGGTGCCCTTAAAAACTGGAACACAGAGGAGAAAGCTCTTACAACAATCCCCCACGCCCTCTATCATTCAGGAGGGGAATCTCCTCTGAACACATACAAGGGCAAGCAGGTTAAGCAACAAACCCAATCTAGGAGAAATTACAATGCTTTTTAAAATCAGGGAACAACCCATCCTTGGATGTTTTCTAACTCACATTATCTGTCTGAGAGCTTAGCTGATTCACATCTTGGCAGCATCCATATTCAGCGAGGTTAAATACATGTCTAAATCTATGTCACTATAAATGTCATGATTATGGCGAAAATATCAATTTCCTTTAGAAGCCATGTTTTACTTCCAGTCACTGCTCCTTTAAATCACTTGCACATGTTTAGACTTAGATGGCAAAGTGGTTAAACTGGTAGATTTTGAAAAGAACAGGTCACTCTTTAGATCATATTTGGGAAACTGTGAATATAACTGTTCTTCTACTCTAGAGATTTTTCTGAGTTCTCTATTAAAAAAGGAGTCTTTCACATGCCTTCAAATTTCACCAAACTGCTCTTTAAGTCTGTTTTCTTTCACAAACTATCAAATGAGTTTGTTCAAAGAGATGTGCTAATTCACAGACTCGCAGGGCAAGGAGCCTTAGGCTTGAGAGCTCATGTGGCATTCAAGTACATAACCATGTCTCCAGGCAGGACCCTGCCAACAACCTATCAAGAGAACTGAAAGTGTAACCTGCCTTCTAGAGCTGGCGGGAAGAAATTTTCAGTGATTCCAGTGTTTAGACACTTCATGCTGGCCACCTACATGCCTGAAAGGGATTCCCATCTTGTTATTTAAAACTATTCTTCACATTTTGTTCACCAGAGTTAGAACACTAAACTTCTGATAACCATGCTATTTCACAGACATTAGGTCAAACGACCCCCATTGCTTTCCCCCTGTTCTCAGAGCTCCACATATTAATATTTTGGTCAGCTTCATTGCTTTGTGTCCTGACATTGCTATGGCAAGAATTAGAAAAAACTACATTTCTCTAAGCAAATGAAGTATGTTCTGGATTCACCTATTCATTTTACAAACATTCCTAGAAAGTTCCTATGAGTTGGAAAAGTTCTAGGAACTGATATTACAGAGGTAAACAAAAGAGAATTCCTGTCTTCTTGAAGAGCCAATCTAATGAAAGGAGATAGACAGTCAACAAAGAATATGAATAAAAAAAATATATAGATGATAGCTTTTCTTAGTGAGAAGTGAAAGCCCATGGTGAATAAAGGTTTAGGAGACAAATCAAGATTTGGGGTGTGGCTATATTACTTGAAACGCCTGTTAGATTTCCATTAGATTTGTCAAGTAAACAACTGGATACAGGAATCCAGTGCTGAAGGAAGATATCTAGTAGATGTAAGTTTTGGAGTCAACTGGTGACTAAGATTTCACTTAGGATGAATTTACTCATATCATTTATTCTGTAATAAGGAAACTATCAGTTCCATTTCAACCAATCTCCCCATTCCACGCTTTATATTTCAGTCAGAACAACTACTTAATTTCATTGTTTTATTCTAATTTTCAATTTGACAAGTATCTACTGACTATATTTAATTTCTAAGCTTAACGAAAACTTCACTCTCTGCCACATTATATTTTTATTAAAAGTTAAGTGTTGACTTTGTATCTTGTATTTTATTAAGCATTGCCTGTGTATCATGTCATTTCACTCTCCAAAACCTTTATAAAATAGGTATTACCAAGATCTATATTTTATTAATGAAGAACCAGAGACATTAAGCAAGTTGCCTCAGGTGATAAAGCCAGTATCTTAAAAAAAATGTTATACCAGTTGTATAACATCAAACAGCTGGAAATGTTACCTGACACCACATTATTCCACTCCTTAGAGATATGTATATTAAGTCTACAGATAACCACTGAGGGCTCTTTCAATGCAATATAGTACAACATCACTCAAAATGAGCAGGCATCCAGAAAAGGACTGCTTAAATGAAGACGGGTGAAAAATTATGTATTGCTAAGTGTCTTTGCAGAATTACCTCATTCAGTCTTCACATCAAACTGGAAGAAGAGATAATATTATCTGAAGGCTCAACAGTTCAAGCAACCAGGCCAATTCTTAGAAAATGTGAAAACCTGGATTTGATTTATAGCACATCCTACTCCAGGGCCATATTCTTCCCACTGTGATTAGCTGCTGCACCACTGAAATAACAGTGGGTCTCTGTAGTCTTCTACTGGAAGAATCCAAACAGTAGGCTGAGTATGAAGGATGGCTGAGTGTCAAGATTAAAATCTCTGTCCTGGGGCTTCCCTGGTGGTCCAGTGGTTAAAAATCTGCCTGCCAGCGCAGGAGACAGAGTTTCAGTCCCTGGTCCAGGAGGATCCCACATGCCACAGAGCAACAAGGCCTATGCACCACAGCTATAGCCCCTGCTCTAGAGCCTGGGAGCCGCAAGTACTGAAGCCCATGTGTTTTAGAGCCTGTTTTCCACAGTAAAAGAAGCCGTTGTGTACCATGTGATACACAATGAGAAGCCCATGTACCACAAAGAAGAGTGGCCCACATTCACCACAACTAGAGAAAGCCCACGCATAGCAATGAAATAAGTATTTTAAAAACTCTTTTCACTGCTACGATGATGAACTTGTGAGATAATAGAAAATACACGTATTGATCTCTGTCCCTGTTGCCAGCACATAGCTCCTACAATTCCTGAAGTGAGAAGAATACACTTTGTTCTAGTATTTTGTCTTTGACCCTGTCCCTGACACAGGGCTCTAAAACTCTTCCTAAAGGGAAGGTCATTTCCTCAGTGGTAATAGCACTAGGAGGCTTCCCCTGTGGCTCAGAGTTAAAGAATCCATCTGCCAATGCAAGGGATGCGAGTTTGATCCCTGGGTTGGGAAGATCCCCTGGGAAAGGAAATGGCAACCCACTGAAGTATTCTTGCCTGGGAAATCCCATGGACAGAGGAGCCTGGAAGGCTACAGTCCATGGGGTCACAAAGAGTCGGACACGACTGAGTGATTAAACAACAGCACTGGGAGCCTCCTTGGTTCTCTTGGGGAGGCCTCTGGGTGGGTTCCTAGACGGCTCCTGGATGGGAGCAGCTCACTGGAAAGACCGAGTCAGGATTAGAAACTTGAAATTTTCAGCCCTACCCCTTATTCTTCAGAAGGGGAAGAAGGGTTAGAAATGAAGCTAGTAATTGATCATGCCCACATGAGGAAGCTTCCATAAAATCCCAATAGTATGGTGAGTTTCCAAGTAGGTGAGCACATCTACATACCGGAAGTTAATGCATCTCAACTCCACGGAGGCAGGAGCTCCTGTACTTAGGACTCTCCAGACCTCATCTTACTTGCCTTCTGTGTCCTTTAACATACCCTTTAATAAAGTGCAAACATGTTTCCCTGAGTTCTGTGAGCCCCTCTAGCAAGTTAATCGAATCCAAGAAGAATCATAGGAACCTTAGACTGATAGCCAGTTTCAGCCAGAAGCCCAGGTGACAACCTGGACTTACAGTTGGCATCTGAAGTGCAGTGAGTGTAGTGGGTCTGAGCCCTTGACATGTGGGATCCAATGCTATCGGTAAAGTGAACAGTATCAGAATTGAGTTACATGGTAAGACACCCAGTTTGTCTCAGAATTGCTTGGTATAGGGGAAAAAGAATCCACACATTTGATGACCAGATGTATCAGAAGTGAAGCTGTTTATGTAAAGACACACTGGAGGGAAAAAATTAGGTTTTCCTGCAAAACACCATTGCTCTGTGGATGATGGAAAATAGCTACCACTTACTGAGAAGATAAGATATATATACTCAACTAGAAAGAAATCTCAAATGAAGAGCAATTAAGTGACCCACCCCAGGTAGCACATAAAATTAAGGACAGGACTGGGAATAGACATGTTTTGCCTCTGATCCTCTTTCGTATGCTGCCATCAGTTCAGTTCAGTCGCTCAGTCATGTCCACCTCTTAGCAACCCCATGGACTGCAGCACACCAGGCCTTCTGTCCTTCACCAACTCCCAGAGTTTACTCAAATTCACAGCCATTGAGTCGGTGATGCCATCTACCATCTCACCCTCTGTCATCCCCTTCTCCTCCTGCCTTCAATCTTTTCCAGAATCAGGGGCTTTTCTAATGAATCACTTCTTGGCATCAGGTCGCCAAAGTATTGGAGTTTCAGCTTTAGCATCAGTCCTTCCAGTGTATATACAGGACTGATTTCCTTTAGGATGGACTGGTTGGATCTCCTTGTAGTCCAAGGGACTCCCAAGAGTCTTGTCCAACACCACAGTTCAAAAGCATCAATTCTTCGACTCTTAGCTTTCTTTATAGGCCCACTCTCACATTCATACACGAGTACTGGAAAAACCATAGCTTTGACTAGGCAGACCTTTGTTGGCAAAGTAATGTCTCTGCTTTTTAATATGCTGTCTAGGTTTTACTATGCTGCCATATATGTATATAAAAGAGCCATTTAACTCAGGTTGTACAGTGAAACAGGAAACCATGAGAACTAAATTCACTTTATTTTCTCAAAGCCAACATTAGCCTCTCTGCTTCTTTCCTCAGTTAGGTCCTGAAAGAAGCCCAGAAAACAGGTTAATTTCTAAAATGGATTAATTTGTGGAATTTATACACATAACAAAATTATTTGGAGTGTAATATGATGTTCTTCTTCCCCCCACTACTTACATGTTCTTTCTAAAATAAATACACATATTATGTAATTCCACTGAATTATTATAATATTCAGAATTGCTCTATTACTGGGTTTTCTACTGTGAGGATAACTTCCAGGGAGGTTTATTAATAACTGGATCATTTTGAAATCTCAGCAGCTAATCCCCTTAGATAGGTTCCAAGATATACCTGTCTTATGGTCAATTTTTCTCTCTCATGAATAGAATCCCAGAATATGGCAAGGTTGGGTTTAATACATCACCATTTCGAGGTATAGAGACAGATGAATTGAGACTGGACTTTCATATGATAACTAGGACCAACATTTTTCCCCCAAGCTCTGAAAAAGCAAACGGAAACTGACTGTGGGAACAAAGTCTCTTGTACAGAAAAGAAGTGATGGGAAGTAGTCTACAATCATTTATAGCAATATACAACTGCAAGTGCTTTTATTACACATTCTAATGTTTGGTCCTGACAATAACCCAGGGAGATAAGCAGGAAAGGTACCATTATGTTCAAACTACAAATGAGGAAACTGAAGCCAAAAGAGATTAAGTGGTTCACCAAGAAGACGCCAAGATAGGATTAGAATTTATGAGATGTGATGGCGCTGGATGCAGCAAAAGTGAGGTGAGCCTTCAGAATGCAACACAGGTCTGTCCCTTATGGCAAGAGAATGAAGGAAGGAGGGTTGGGTAGAGAGACCCTTGAACTACACAACCATGCTCTGTCTTTGGCTGAGAGCAACCCGCAGGAAGGATGGCCTCAAAGTAAACACAGTAGTGGGTCCAGAGGAGCAGGAGATGGGAGTATTAATCAATTATCTTGCTTATAGCTGGAGATCTGACCAGCGCATTTTCATGACTGCCACAATCTCTGATGATCACCCAAATAGCAAGTAGAAATGTGATTCCAGAAGTCTCCTGACATCTAGTATTTTATACAGTCTTTTTTTTTTTTCCAACTGACATGTAATTGGCTTAAAATTTTTGTTTCAGATGTACCACTAGTGATTTGGTATTTTATACATTACAAAATGATCACCAAGTCTAGTTACCATACAAAGTTATGACAATACTATTGACTATGTTCCCTATGCTGTACATTATATACTCATGACATTAAGTTTAGAACTGGAAGTTTATTCCTCTTAATCTCCACCCCAATTATACTTATTTCCCCACCTTTTCCTCTTTCGGTGACCACCAGCTTGTTCTCTGTATCTATGAGTCTGTTTATTTTCTTATATTTGTTTTTTGGATTCTACATGTAAGTAAAATCATACCATAATTGTCCTTCTCTGTATGACTTATTTCATTTAGCATAGGTGCATCCATGTGCTCAGAGATGGCAAGATTTCATTATTTTTTTATGGCAGAGTAATATTTCATTATATTTACATACCACTTTTTTTTTTCCATCCATTCATCCATCATTGGATTCTTAGGTTACTTCCATATGTTGGCTGTTGAAAGTAAGGCTGCAATGAATATGATGGTGTTGAGTCACTAAGTCATGTCTGACTCTTGTGACCCCGTGGACTGTAGCCTGCCAGGCTCCTCTGTCCATGGGATTTTCCAGGCAAGAATACTGGAATGGGTTGCCATTTCCTTCTCCAGGGGGATCTTCCAGATCCAGGGATCAAACCTGGGTCTCTTGCACTGCAGGCAGATTCTCTACTGACTGAGCTACCAGGAAAGCAGTGAACATAAGGGTACATGTATCTTTTCATTAGTGTAGAAGTAGAATTAGTGGCTTGTATGATATATTTATAACTGTCTGAGAAAACTCCACACCATTTTCCACAGTAGCTGCACCAATATCCATTTCTACCTGCAGTGCACGAGCGCTCTCTTTTCTTCACATCCTTGCCAGCACTCGTTTTCCTTGTCTTTTTGATGATAGCCATTCTGACAGGTGTGAGGTGATATCTCACAGTGGTTCTGATCTGCATTTCCTTGCTGATTACTGATGTTGAGCATCTTTTTTGTATGTCTGGTTGGTCATCTCTATGTCTTTTAAAAATGTCTAGTGAGGTTCTCTGCCCATTTTTTGAATTTTTTTTGAAACTGAGTTTTATGAGTTCTTTGTGTAGTTTGGACATTAATCCTTATTAGATATACCACTTACAAGTAACTTCTCCCCTTCAGTAGGCTACCTTTCAATTTTGTTGATAGTTTCCTGTGTTGTGAGAAAACCTTTTGTTTTGGTGTAGTCTGATTTGTTTATTTTTGCTTTTCTTCCCCTTGCCTTAGTTGTTGTTCAGTGGCTAAGTCGTGTCTGACTCATTGTGACCCCCATGGACTGCAGCACACTAGGCTTCCCAGTCCTTCCCCATCTCCTGGAGCTTGCTCAAACTCAAGTCCATTGAGTCAGTGATACTATCCAACCATCTCATCCTCTGTTGCCTCCTTCTCCTGCCCTCAATCTTTCCCAGCATCAGTGTCTTTTCCCAACAAGTTGGCTCTTCGCTTCAGGTGGCCAAAGTATTGGAGTTTCAGCATCAGTCCTTCCAATGAGTATCCAGGGCAGATTTTCTTCAGAATTGACTGGTTTGATCTCCATGCATTCCACGGGACTCTCAAGCATCTTTTTCAGCACCACAATTCGAAAGCATCAGTTCTTCAGTGCTCAGCCTTCTTTATGGTACAATTCTCACATCTGTACATGACCACTGGAAAAACCAGAGCTTTGACTATATGAACTGTTGCCAGCAAACTGATGTCTCTGCTTTGTAATATGCTGTAGGGTTTGTCATAGCTTTTCTTCCAAGATACAAGTGTCTTTTAATTTTGTGACTACTCCTATGTTGGGACCATATATATTTACACGTTTTATATCCTCTTGTTGGATTTATCCCTTATTTGTTATGCAATGTCTTTGTCTCTTGTTTACAGTGTGTCTAAAGTCTATTTTGTCTGATGTAAATATAGTTGCCCCAGCATTCCTTTTGCTTCCATATGCATTGAATACCTTTTCCATCCCTTCACATTTTTTAAAGTTTAAAATCAAGTATAACATGGTCTTACAAAAGCATTTGTTACAAATATAATTAACATATACAAAACAGGCTATTTTATTTTTTGTCCCTTTATATTTTATTTTAGGCAAAATGACAAAACCGAGAAAATGTAGTTTTTTTCACACTATTTTATAGTGAAATTGTAAAAACACAACTTTTGATGATTTGTGCTTTTATGGCATGTGTATAAACTTTTATTTTCCAACTAGTGATTCACTTAACTTTTTCATATTTACGTAATTGCCAAAAGGCTTGCAAAACTGTATTTAATTGTGTTTTAATTAATCGCCAAATTTTGCATGTGGTATCCAGTTGAATTGTACAAAGAAAACACATTTAAGCATGTTTCTAAAGTTTAAGATTTTATACATTTAATAATTTTTCACTTTTTGGCTTTGTACTGCATAAACTTCTGTTCAACAATTTTAAAACTTTTGGTATTTTATATAATAGTCCAAAACAATGTTTTAAAGTTCAGTGCATTTCCTTTTAATATTGTCTGGGCTTTCTTTTTTTCAATATTTCTTTTATATGAAGTATTCTCATATATGAATAATTTTATGTATTTTTTCTACCTGGATTTGTAACTACTGACAATGTATGATTCAGATGAATCACACAAAGATTTAAGTTGATTCTAAAAGTATAGTTCAATAAGCCTCATTGTTTAGAATTTGAGAGGGAGTGTAGATGATTGGACATATTTCATTTATAAAATTCTGCTTTTAGTCTGTCTTTTAGATATAAGTGAATCTTTTGTAGATAATACATACAGGTCTTTTTATATCCATTCAGCCACAATGTATCTTTTGATTGGAGCATTTAATCCATTTACATTTAAAGTAATTATTGATAGGTATGTACTTTTTGCCATTTTATTAATTGTTTTCCAGTTCTTTTTGTAGGTTTTGTTGTTGTTCCTTTTTTCTTGCTCTTTTCCTTTTGATGAGGCTTAATGATTATCTTGAGCATGTTACATTTGAATTCCTTATAGATTCTGAGTTGTAATTACATATATGAGGTTCATATATAATTATTCCAAGTTGATGATCTCTTAAGATCAAATGCATTCTAACATCCATGTATTTTATTACGTCCCACATCGATAGTATATTTTTCATCTTTTTGTTTTGTATATCCCTTAAATACTTATTACGAATATAGATGATTTTACTAAATGACTGATCTACTACCTTTAATATAATTTTGATTTTACCAATGAGATTCATTTCTTAATTTTCAAATTTCTAGTTTTGATCTTTTATCTTCTTAGAAAAATTTCTTTAGCAAGAAAGTCAGTTTAGTAGTGCTGAACTCTTTTAAGTTTTGAAAGTGAAAGTCACTTTTTGTGACCTCGTGAACTATACAGTCATGGAATTCTCTAGGCCAGAATACTGGAGTGGGTAGCCTTTCCTTTCTCCAGGAGATCTTCCCAACCCAGGGATTGAACCCAGGTCTCCCTCATGGCAGGCAGCTTCTTTACCAGCTGAGCCTTCAGGGAATCCCAGGAATACTGGAGTGGGTAGCCTATTCCTTCTCCAGTGGCTCTTCCCGACCCAGAAATCAAACAGGGGTCTCCTGAATTGCAGGTGGATTCTTTACCAGTTGAACTACCAGGCTGTCTGCAAAACTTTCTCCTTCCAATAGGATTGGTAGTCTTGCTGGGGAGAGTTTCTTTGTTGTAGACTTTTTCTTTTCATTACTTTGATTGTAGTGTGCCAGTCCTTCTGGCCTGCAAAGTACTGTTGAAAAGTTAGCTGTCTTATGAGAGTTCCCCTATATGTAACTAATTGCTTTCTTCTTCCTGATTTAAAGATTCTTTATATTTAATCTTTGCCATTTTATTTGTAATATGTCTTGGTGTAGATCTCTTTGGATTCATCTTATTTAGGAATCTCTCTGCTTCCTACACTTGAATGTTTCCTTTCCCAGGTTAAGGAAGCTTTCAGCTATTTTCCAGATAAATCCTCTGCTCCCTTCTTTCTTCTCTTCCTGGGATACCTATGATATTAAAGTTAGTGTGCTTGATGTTGTCACAAAGGTTTCTTAATTGTTGGGTTTTTTTTTTTGTTTTTTTTTTTTTCCTGTTCAGCTGGGGTAGTCTTCTGGTCCACTGATCCATTCCTTTGTGTCATCTAATCTACTGTTGATTCCTTCTACTGTATTTTTTAATTAAGTATTGTATTCTTCAGCTCCTTGCTTATTTGATTTCTAATTTTTGTTAAACTTCTGCTATATTTATTCATTCTTTTGAGTTTGTTGAGCATCTTTATAATCATAACCTTAAATTCTTTATCTGATAGTTTGTGTCTCTACTTTGCTTAGTTCCTCTGGAGTTTTGTCTTGTTCCTTCACTTGGAACTTATTCCTCTGTCTCTTCATTTTGCCTGATTGTTTTTATTTCTATGTATTAGGTAGGCTGGTTAATTTTCCAATTTTGGGGAAGTGTCCTTGTGTAGAAGATATATGGACCATAAGTTCACTCTTCTCTGGTTAATACAGCTACATGTGTGCCCCCTATGTGAACCCTTCTGTTGAGGTGGGGCCAAGAACTGTGGGCATGCTGGTAGGCAGGGCTGGCTTCTGGCCTTGTTGGTTGACAGCCCCCTGGTGGGCAAGGCTGTATTCTGGTATATTTGCCTGTGGGGGCTCTCAGTGTCCCAGGGCTGCTGCAGATCCACTATTGGGCAGGGCCAGGGTCTTTGGTGGTAGCCAGCTGCTCAACCTGGAGAGTCCTAGAACTGGTGCCAGCCAGCTGGGGTGGCCCCAGCGCCAGTAGGCTAGAGGGAGGACTCTAAAATAGAAATTTTAAGCACCCACATCCTTGTGGTAAAAAGCTTCCAAAAATAGCTGATACCCATGTTTTCATCCTAGGGGAGTCTTAACTGCCTCCTACCACTCTAGGAGGCTCTCCAAGATGAGCAAGTTGGTTGACCCTGGCTTTTTACTAGGACTCAGAGCATATGAGATTTTATGTGTGCTCTTGATGAGCTGAATATCTGTTTCCTATAGCTCCCTGGCTGTACTGGTTTTCAAAGGAAAACATCTTGGTGTTGGGCTGGGAAGCCTGATGTGGGGCTTGGTCTCCTTGCTCCTTGAGGAGAAGTTCTGCAGTTGTGAGTATCCTCAGTTGTGGCTTGCCTATCCAGGGTTGTGGGTCTTGGCTATACTACAACTCTATCCCTCCCACTCATCTCATTGTGTTTTCTTCTTTATACTTTTAGTTGTGGAAAATAATTTCTGCTAGTTTTCAGGTCATTCTCATAGATAGTTGCTCTGTAAATAGTTGTAACTTTGGTATACCCATGGGAGGATGTGAGCTCAGGGTCTTCCTACTCTACTATCTTGGCCACACCTCTATTTATTCAGGTTTTAATGCAAATGATATGTGATAGTAATAAATATTTTTGCTACTACAGTCAAATGAGCATGAATATAGTTAAATTGTCATATTCTGTTATTTTTTAAAGCCGAATCTATAATAATTAGGCATGTAAGCACTAAATTGTAGAGAGAATCTACTGAAGTTTCAGATGCACCAAAACTATCTCAAATACAAGGGGAAAAAAATCATCTGTCATAATTTTTGAAAAAAGACTACCATAGATTAGTTTGGTCATCTCCCACTATAAACTGTGATTCAGTGTCTTTTACTCAGTAGGTGAAACTCTGATGGATACATAACACTTTAAAGCCAATTTACTTTCACTCATATATTTAAGTGAATTTATGTAAATGAGTTATTTAAAATGAAAAGTAATTTCTCATAAAAAATATATTTATATTTATCAAGCCTCTTGGATAGCCAGGAGATCAAACCAGTCAATCCTAAAGGAAATCAACCCTGAATATTCATTGGAAGGATTGATGCTGAAGCTCCAATTCTTTGGCCACCTGATGTGAAGAGCTGACTTATTAGAAAAGACCCAGATGCTGAGAAAGACTGAGGGCAGGAGGAGAAGAGGGTGACAGAGGATGAGATGGTTAGATGGCATCACTAACTCAATGAATATGAGTTTGAGCAAACTCTGGGAGATAGTGAAGGAGAGGGAAGCAGTCCATGGGGTTGCAAAGAATTGGACACGACTTAGCAACTGAACAGCAACAATATTTATCAAATACCACCTATTTTGGCATTGCAAGGAAACCATCCTTTTGTCCTGAAAACAAGTATGTAGATATATATCAATCTTTCAAAATATACATGAAGAAATTGAGTCTTAGGGACATTAACAACTTACTTAAGATCTGACAGAATGCCAAAGTCTTAGTTTGAATTTGACTTCACTGCCTACCAAAAAGAGGGGCAATATAGCCAATGAAGGGCTTCCTAGGTGGCGCTAGGGGTAAAGAAGCTGTCTGCCAATGCAGGAGACATAGGAGGTGCGAGTTTGATCCCTGAGTTGAGAAGATCACCAGGAGGAGGGCATGGTGACCCACTGCAGTATTCTTTCTTGTAAAATCCCATGGACAGAGGAGCCTGGCAGGCTACAATCCACAGGTCACAAAGAGTTGGACTGAAGCAGTTTAGCACACATAGCCAATAAAAATACAGATTAAAATACTGTCACCTTATATACATCAGTTTGATTGTTTAATGTTCCTTATTACCTGACTGATACATACAGGTTTTTTTTTTTTTAAGTAGACCATGAGAAATGGAAATAGTTTAGAAGTGGTACATTACCATGATTATTTCTGTAATTATATTTTGTAAGGAAGAATCCTTCTCCATTTCTCTACCTATCCCCACTTCCTTTCTTCTTAGTATTATAGATCAAAAAGAATCCTATTGAATTATATTTTTGCTTGGACCTGCTTTTTGGAGATTCCAGAAGAAATCAGATAATTTTTTTACTTGAATGGAGTAAAATTTTTCTCTGTCCACAAAGATGTAGAAAGTTGGATAAAAGAAATCAAATATAATTTTCAGTTTTTCTCCCATGTCACCATATCCATGTCATTGGATGCACTTATTTTTGTGCCTATAATACTCTTTTCAATATTTTGACCATTAAAATCAGTCTTTAGGATTCAGTTTAAATCTTTTTCTTTCCTGTGAAGCCCCTGCATTATCCCTCAGTCCACCCTTCCTTAGCCTACCTGGAAGATGGTTGACTCTACAATACCCCAGTTGTTTGCACAATACCTCCATGGTAGCTGTCATCATACCTCTGTGCACTTAACTTGTCTGCCTTAAGTGGCAGCCAAAGAATCCCTTAAGGACTGAAACTCCCTTTTGTTCAGTTTTGTGCTTTTGGTGCTTAACATTGGAGAAATATTTGTCCATTGAAGGCACGGCTACATGGTAGAAAGCAAATGATATGGAGAAATTAACTATAGATCTCAGGACTCTTAATAAAGTGATACTCATTTATACCTAATCTTCTAATTTCCTTTTTACAAGTGTAATCATGTAATTCTTTCAAGGAAAATTTGATGTTAAACTTTTGTTCATTTTTATGTTATTATTATCAAGACAAACCATAGGGAATAAGTCATAATTACATTATATTCTCATGATAACACTCAACATAATACATACAAGATAGAATGAGAGGTATCTAGAGGGATAAAGTATGTCAAAAGCAAATATTTCTAACACCACCCCCCCCCCACAAAATAACCAAAATTTTGAAAAATATTGACTCATTTTATATAAATAGAAATGACATACTGAGCACAGCTTTAGTATTAAGCAAACCTTATTTGCACTAAATATTTGTTAACAAAACTCAAGTACAGCAAAAATGAATATTGAAAGAGAAAAATAAATATATTTAAAACAAAAATACAATGAATTTGGAGTTCTCTTCGGCCAAATAAAAATCACCATGGGTCTTAAAATAGCCATACACTGGTTTCATCATTTCTGCCCATCACCAAAAAGGCTTCATTTATAGAGCATTAAGCTCATCTGAGTATTACCTTATGAATCTAGAGACATAGTATAGAAAATTGCTGTGACTTGCCTTCTGATAATATCCTTGCAGAAGAACAAAACAACCTGGTCATCAGGAAAAATGAAATCATAAATCTTTCTGGGAATCAGAAGAAGGAAATGTTTTATATTAATTCTTAAGGAAGCATGACTCAGTGCAGTTATAAGTTTATGTATTCTAAATGTGTTTGTATGGGAAACAGATTGTTTTGTGGTAAAAACAGACTGTTATATAGTAGAAAGGCAACAGAGTTGGATAAGGCAAGTCTATTGGTGTTACCTAAGTGACCTCACATATGTCCATTTATCTTAGGTCCAGTTCCCTTTTCTATGGATCTCTACCTCACAGAGTTTTTCTTATGGAACAAATGATATAATGCACATTAAACTCATGTGAACTCTAAACTAGAATCCTTGGAAGCTATTATTGTATTCTGTTTATAAATCCATATAAATACATAGACACACAGTATTCATAGGGAATTAAAATATATACATTGCACGAGCATATGTGCATTCCACAAGTAGCGCCATGTCCTAACAGATTGCTGTCACATTGCATTTGTATCCATAAGCATTAGTGCCATTTTCACATACCTGTTAAGCAATCTTCTGTTATTACTTTGCAACACATCATTTGTGTCTCTCTCTTTACTAACATAAGACCATTATCTTGCTATTCATCAATGATAGAAAATTCAACCATGATTCCAAATGACACTTCTGTGATCTAAGGGGGAAAAAAAGAAACAACAACTTTGTTTCTTCTTTAAAAAAAAAAAAAAACACAGACTTATTCTACATGTACCTTGGATTAGTTTCTGAGAAAATTCACAAAACTTATTTAGTGGCACAAACTACTGGGGATTCATTATGTAGGATAGAGGATAGAAGAGATATTTTCTTAAGAAATTTTGATTACCTGTAAATTTTAAAAATATAGATTGTTACACATGGAGAATTCAAATTGGTACAAGTTTGTATAGGGGAGGAATTTGGGAGGAGGAATGAAAAAATTAATTTAGTAGCACAATATAAATCCAGAGTTCATTTTTCCAGCTTGTCAACAGGGCAAAATCGGAATGCCTAACAGGCAAAAGAGGTTTTCCTCTAGTTTTTGATGTGGTGGTCTTACTTTCTGTCCAAAGTTACCGTTTACTATCTAAGTGTGACTTTTTCTTTTATTTGTAAATTTATATATGAATATTTATTATCAATTATAGCTAACTTGCATTGAATGCTTATTACTAACCATAATATCATCTCATTTGATCATTAAGAAAAACTTTACACAGCAAGTAAATACAAGTGAATATGTCTTAGGTCACATGGACAGTTAGGGGAAAAGCTTGGATTCAAATCTAAACATATGAATCCAAACCTTTGGCTCTTAACTACTTTATTTGGCCGATTAGGGTAAAATGGAAAGGTTAAGTCATAAAAAGCGTGAAATTAATCAACACTTATGGCATTCTCCTGGAAAGAATACTGGAGTGGGTAGCCATTCCCTTCTCTAGGGGATCTTCCTGTCCCGGGAATTGAACCCAGGTATCCTGCATTGTAGGCAGATTCTTTACCGTCTGAGCCACCAGGGAAGCCCAGCACTTAAGGATACAATTATCAAATACAGTAAGTTCCCTACATAAATGAGTTCTGGTTCAAGAGCTTGTTTGTAAGATCAGCAAAGTTAACCTATGTACACAACTAACACCATCGGCTATACGGTACTGTACTATAATAGGTTTATAATGCTTTTCGTGCAAATAATGCATGAAAAAACAAATACAAAAAATAAAGAAAGCATTTTTAATTTTACAGTACAGTGCCTTGAAAAGTACAACAGAACAGTACAACAGCTGGGTATGTTTGCATCTTTGAAAGTTTCCAACTTGAAGGTTTCATATGTAGTGGACTTACTGTACCCTTTATTGAAGAGTTTCTTTTAAAAAGGGAGAGGGTTCTTGTTATTGCCATTCCTTTGTAAATATTGGGGCTTCCCTGGTAGCTCAGCTAGTTAAGAATCCTCCTGCAATGTGTGAGACCTGGGTTCAATCCCTTGGTTGGGAAAATCCCCTGGAGAAGGGCAAGGCTATCCACTCCAGTATTCTGGCCTGGAGTATTCCATGGACGGTTTAGTACATGGGTTCGCAAAGAGTTGGACGTGACTGAGCGACTTTCACTTTGTAAATATTAACCTCATAAGTACTCTTAAACTTTGTGGAATCAAAGTCACCATCTATTACAAATCTGTATATGTAGGAAGACACACGTGGGAACAAGAAAACTAAACAATGCATACAGCCTGATACACAGAATGAGGAAAGCATGCTCTGGTTGCTGTAGGAGCACAGAGATGGCCAAACCATTTGGTGGGGCTTAGGAAAACCTCCAAGGAAATCAATTCAGATCAGAATGGTGAAAGGAAAATTTTCTAGAGGTGTGTAGTAGAAAGGGGGAGGTTTGAGAAGGCAGAGAGCATTTAAGGCAGAAGGAACAGAATGTGAAAGAATGGAGGTATGAAAAAAAGCAAGATGCATTTAAGACTTGTGGCATGAAGCTCCCGCAAAAGGGAATGAACAGAGACAGGATTTTAAAAGATAGGTGGAGTCAAATCATGGCCTTTATGTCATGTAAAAAATTTGGAATTTAGGTTTCAGGCAAGATGGAGCTGTTGAAGGATTTTGTATTGCTCTATGAACTGATCAGACTTGCATCTTAGATAGATTATTTAAGTCTTAAAGTCTAAAAATATATGCAATGAGATCAAAGCCACAGATAGGGAGACGAGGTGACCAAAATTGCTCAAAGCAGACTAGATTTTAAAAGTAAATGAATTCTTAAACATCAAGAGACTTAAAAGTAAAACAAAAAAATAGTGTTTTGAGCATATGAAGGACAATCTCATATCCAGGTACTGCCTTGGAACCCTGTTGTTGCACTCGTATTCCTAATGCCAAAATGACAACAAGGTGTCAGGCACAATCTTGTATTCCTATTATTCTTTTTACCAGTTAATAAAATAAGATAAAATTCTCTTTTGCCATTATAATTCTCAGCTGAAAGACATTTTTCATAGAATAAGGCTTTAGTTTCTTAAGTTATTTAATAAAATGAGACTTAGATTTGATATCATGAGAATGGTGTAATAGACAAATTATTTACATACTATCTTCGTTGTCTAAGTCAAATAATAAAAGAATGCAGACAGATTTTTAATGATGAATTTTCAAATGAGAAAAAGTGACAAGAAAATTTGATTATCATGTAGCATATACTTTAATAAACTAGAAAGAAGCAGTGCTGTAGCATCAAAAGTATAATTCCTATTATCATACATACCAGCTAGAAGGTTATCAGTAAACATACAGTAAAAGAACTTTCCATTACATTTTGATAGTGATTAACTCTGTGATACACCATTAAGTTGATAGACCTATTAAGATAATTATTTAGTCATTAAGGTACCATTGTTTAAAAGGTATTTAAAATGATCATGATGAGAGTGACTATGATATAAATGACAGTTTATTGTTAAAGTCAAAAGAATTGGACAATAAATAAAACATATAACTTTATAATACATTTTCAATAGTAAATCTAACTTTGGTACCTTGGTTTAAGCAGGAAAAAAAAAGGCCTGTGACACTAAATAAATGTTATCTTAAATCCTATTGTTTTGCTGTTTTATTTATATTTAATTTCTACATTTGTTTTGATTTTAGATTTAATTAG
The DNA here is from genome assembly GCF_014754425.2 of Oryx dammah. NCBI lineage: Eukaryota > Metazoa > Chordata > Mammalia > Artiodactyla > Bovidae > Oryx > Oryx dammah. The sequence continues at coordinate 20,674,100 of NW_024070185.1, forward strand.
AAATTATAAGCACAAGGGATTTATGCTTAGTGTTATCTAATGTGATAAAATTTTAAATAAACACCTGTGTTTGTGTTTGTTGAATTTTTTCCCTAGAAGGAGACACAAACTACTGAAGTTGTGCAAAGCAGTGTTTCTTATGATGAGGTTTTAAACTGAGATATTTATGGAAAAGTTGGTAATGATCTTGTTTTATTGCTTGGATACTGAATGGATAAATTCAATTTTTTACTTCCAGCAGAGAAAAATCTCTCTCTTTGGCCACTCATAGTATATCCACCATTATTTTCAGTATGAAGAATACAGAGATAAAAACCATAGTCCTGCTCTGGAAAAATACAGAAGTTCTGTGTGCTCAGTGTTCACAGTATGAAGCTAAGCCCATGTTGTTCCAGGATTTTATCCCAAGGTTGCTTCAGAAATCCCAGGTGATTGGAAGCTCAGGAGAGTTATTTTCATTGTTTCTCTCTAAATCAGTGAAAAATTTTCCCTGCTAGTCACTATTTCCTTTATAATATTAAAAATACAAGAGGCAATAGCCTAAAACAGCCTTCAAGCAAGTTGAAATATTTACTAAGCCCTAACACTTTCTCCAATCTTGAGTATTCCTAGGAGAGATACAGGTAGCTAAGTACAGAAGAAATCACAGCTCTCTCTTACTCAGCCAAGGAGAACTGATGACTATGCTCAGATAAAAGGACAAAACCCACCACAAATTGTAAAGTAATTAGCCTCCAATTAAAATAAATTAATTTAAAAAATACAAGTAATAGTTAAAATTGTTTCTTCCAATTTTGAAGCCAAAGGAGAAAAATAAAAGATTAAAACAAAAAAATGGATATTTATCTTAAAAACGGATTTAGTTTATGGTCACTTGTAACTTATGTTTATTCTAAATAATATTTTAAAATATATCTATTAAAGTTTTTGGATAAGAACTCTTTTCCCTTTCTATTTTAGTAAATATGGGCTTTGATAAACATTTTAAAGTATAACAAAGGAATAAAGAGGAGGGGGAAGAAAGAATAAAAAGGAGAGAGGTAGGGAGAAAAGAGAAGGAGAGAGAAGGAAGGGAAGAAAGAGAGGAAGAGCCAGAGAGAGAGGAAGAGTGATACCTATCAGTAAGAGGAATGGCTTATATCTAGACATATCTTGAAAGTGTAATAATATAAAATCCCCATCATCTTCATCTTTAAATTGGCAGAGCAAAGAGGAGCACAGTTAGTTGTTTTAAGCTATTACTGGATATGTTTTCCTGGAGCTCATAACCAATCTTATTCCAGTTCTGGTATTTTTTACTTGCTCTTAATATCTCTGTTTTCAGTTTTCTGATCAGAAAAATGGGCATGAAAAGGAATCTAACTCATAGAAAGAATAAGAAGATTAAGAGTTAATGCATGTAAAGCACTTTGACCACCACCTGGCATGCACATAGTGAATAAAAGTTTATTATTATCATTATGTTATTTATTGAATGGCCATTATGAACAGAACACCATCCTGGTGGCTAAATGGAGCTCCTGGAAAATTGGCAGTCAACCTCCCCACCCTCCAGGGCTAAGACACACTGCTTTGGAACCAACGGTGTGATGAAATGTTTTACAGGGTAGCTCTAGCTGAACTAATTACCACCTACACCCATCTGCGCCATTTGGTTCCTGGCCTAAAAAATCACATGTTATTGTGTAGATATGGGCATATTCTGTCATAGGTTTGATTTAAAATAGCTGTTTCCGAGGCTTATCTGACTAGTAACTGCATCAGAACCTCCTGGGGAACTTAGGAAGAATGTTAGTATGTAGGTCCCACCCACAAAGAATATAGATCTGGAATCTTTAAAGATTGCACAAAAATGTCATTTATGTGCGTATTACTCATCCCCAGACATAGAGCACGTGGGATAGTGGAAAGCATTTCGATTTACATGCTAAAGAAGGCCCGGAACACACATTCACATTATTTAAGTGGAAAGGAAATAACTCCGTATCATTTTACGACACACAGGGCGCTGCTTGGCCCTGACATTAAAAGGCAGCACCTTTTAGTGAAAGCTCCATAGCCAGGCAGGTGGGATTAAATCTGACTCCTCCATTTAGCAGCTGTGTGAACATGGGCAAGTTCCTTAAACTCTCTGTGTCTCCCACTCCTCCTGTGTAAGAGAAATACTATAATCATAGGGCTTATCTCATTGGTTGTTGTGAAAAATTAAATACAATAAATATAAAATACTTGAAACACTATCTAGCTATAGTATACCTTCAATAAATGTCAGATATCATTATTAATATCAGGAATTACTATTATTAATCTAAGTCTGGGACATATAGCCAGTGTGTGCTTGGCAGTCAGGGGTTTTCCCTCTTCTATTTTCAGTAATTTTATGAAATAGGAAGTCCTTCTTTTGTAGCTGTTCCTGAAAGTAAGCTTACCAAAAAAAAAAAAAAAAAAAAGGAGTTAATATGGAAAAAAAATTTCAGTAGCTCAGCAATTGATCTTTCCACATATTCTTTTTAATCTGGTGTGTTTTAAGGCAACACAGGAGAGAGAATTACATAGCAAATACCAAGCATTTATTATGGGTAATTAAAAAAATCAAAGAAAAATGCAAAGAAATTATCAAAAAGGGTAAAAGTAGAGGCAAAAATCAGTGGAATGGAAAAGAAATTAATCAGAAATCACTCTTTAGAATGAATTCCATTTTCTCTACATGGATTTGTATTAAAAACAAAAAAGGGAAAACAATCTGTTTGCTAAAAGTACACAGAAAGTCTGACTAATAGATTGCCTAATAGACTCCAAAGAATTCACATATCCTCTTTATTAATAAGAAAATCCCTCAATTAATCTCTGCCTAAATAAACTAATGTGAATCAGAAATCGGGGCACTACTTTAGTGAGATTACACTCTGTGTGAAATGCTTCTTCACAAACACCTTTCACACTTCAGGCCCATAAATTATTAATGTTTTTTATGGTTGTTAAGGGCAATGTACAGAAATATAACCAGATTCCAAAATCTCAAATAAAAGGAAATGGTTAAAAATGAAAGCGAGAGAAAGGAGGAGACCATTATATTGGTTTGGTGAGAGTTGATGCAGTTCTACCTCTCCATCAGCATGGATTTGAAAGATCTGAATGACATATAGATGGATGAATAATTCGGATTTCATTTATTAGTCCACTGACCCTACACATGGCTTCATAAAAATGAAAATAACGTTATTCTCCCACTTCATCCTCTGTAGAATGGAATATATGTATGTGTCTGGGTAGAATTTTTGTGATGTAGTTTGCCCTAGCACATTGTATACACATCTATTTGCATGTCATACATTTGGTAGAAATGTTGAGACAAGCAATTTCAATAACATATATAAAGGAGAACCTTTGCCTCTTACAGGCAGATGGCTTGGGTCTGTGAAACAAACAAACAAACAAAATGCTGATTATCATGTAACAACTGGTTACCTGGCAACTAGAAACTAGACAATGTAGCAATACAGTTCTATCTCCTTAGTCTAGGACTGACACAAAGGGAATGGTCACCAATGCATCTGCAGGGTTACATTCTGGAAGATTATGAGTTTTCTTCCATGGTCTGTTCTAAGAGCTTCAAGCTTTCACACTGAATTTTCTAGCTTGGGAAACAGAGTAGTTCGTGATGCATACATGCATGCTCAGTCATGTCAGACTCTGCAACGCCATCATCTGTAGCCTGCCAGGCTCCACTATGCATGGAATTTTCCAGGCAAGAATACTGGAGTAGGTTGCCATTTCCTACTCCAAATTGGTCATGCTATTAACCATAATCTGTAGCCTGCCAGGCTCCGCTCTGCGTGGAATTTTCCAGGCAAGAATACTGGAGTAGGTTGCCATTCCCTACTCCACATTGGTGATGCTATTAACCAAAAGAGAGATTCTAGGAAAAGGAATACATTTGTTCAGTGTAAGATAAAGATCATTCTTTGAACTGGTTGAGTCTGAGATGTCTCTTGAGAAGACAATTAGGAAGCTGAAAATTTTGCAGTTATAGGGGTAAAAATATTAACATGTATACTACTGCAACTGTTCATTTGAAAGTCACTTTATCTACAGAAATATTAGGTAATCTGTTATTTCCTTTATTGGTAGGTTCTGTCTCACTGCCTTCTTTGGGTTAGCTCTCCTTACCTGATGTTCAAGTGTTTTTCAATAAACTAAATAACAGAGCATTAAAACTGAAATTTTGGCTATGACCCTTTGACAATAGATAACTAGCTACCAAAGGCAAATGTAATATAGAGTTTCCTATGAGAGTTTCAAAAATAGATGTGTGAAAAATATATATAAGACTCTTTGTGTAAGAGGATTCTTACTTCCATTTTAGTTGTATAAAAGGGCTAAAAACAAAAATTGCCAAAGAATTGTGCATGAAGCTCTTGTTTTGAGAGGGTGCTACTCTGGTTTCTATTGCTCTCCAGTGGGTGACCTACAGTGTGAGTGGGGAATTTAATATGTGTCTCCTATAGAACAATGCACTACTAATTAGGAGGCGGAACTAATGAGCTAGTGATAGCAGACTAAAGGACCAAGACATAAATGACTACACTCTCAGAATTTTCTGTGGGCTGGACAAGGCCTTCAAACCAAGCAGAAAGAAGGCTGGTGGTGGGCTCATCACGTCCTATCTACATAACTATTAAAGGACAAAAACTGCTGTCAACAGAAGGGTGTTAAAGGTATCCTCAGATTCCCAGGGAATGAGGAAGGAATAAACATGAAGCTGAAGATGATTTTATCACCCTCAAAAGAGCAATGCAAATGAGAACTCTCTCAAGATAAACAATGTGCCTGTGGGATGCGCCTCATCTATAAAGTGTCCAAACTAGATCACCACAACTATCCTAGGCAATAACTATGTCTCAGCTCTCTTTACCTCATTACTCTCTCAGCTTTCATTCCAAGGAAGCCAGGAATCTTGATTCATAAAATGGGTAAGGAGAGGGAGAATGGCGAGCTAATGGAAAGATATTGAATCTTTCCCCTAGAAAGTCTTCCCCTTTGCATCAGGCCCAACATAGAAGGAAAGAGAAAAAGCCACAACCTTCTATCACATTTGCTGTCATATTATAACAAGGAACAGAACATTGTAACTATGGAATTGGAAATTCTTTTCTGCAATTAAAAATTACTGCACACCTTTGCATTTCCTGGTGGCTCAGATGGTAAAGAATCCGCCTGCAATGCAGGAGACGCAGATTCGATCCCTAGGTTGGGAAGATGCCATGGAGGGGGGCATGGTTACCCACTCCAGTGTGATTGCCTGCAGAATCCCATGGACAGAGGAGACTGACGGTCTACAGTCCATGAGGTCGCAAAGAGTCAGACACGACTGAGTGGCTAACACTTTCACTTTTCAGTTTTTTGTATTTCCTTAAGAGAAATCTTACTGTCTGCCCAAATTTTCATTCAGGGTCAGGAGTGAAATTAGCCCCAGTGAGCAGATATAAAGGAACTATGGAAGACCGGATAAGTCGCAGTGCTTGTGCAGTGCCCTTGTTACCATGACAATCTCCTCACATGATCAGAAGTCTGAGGATTCTTGAGTGATCTGGTCCTCTGCCCACCCCATGCCATATCTTCTCCTCTAGCTTGCCTGATTTACCCAGTCTCTGCCCACATACAAATGATGCAAGATGAGTATTTTGCAAGTGTGCCCTTTCCATTTTTTCAGTTCCTATTAAAAAATAATCCTTTAGTGAATTTAAGCCTACTTCCCTGAACCTTCTATCATGTTGCCCTTATTTCTGCCTTTTCTAGTTACACACAATCAATTAAGTGCCTCTTTCCTATGATAGCTCTTAAGGTTCTTGCAAAGAGCCATCATTATACAATTTTTTTTTCCAGCCTGCTATTCTTCACACTAAACAATTCTAGTTTCTGCTCTTGCTCAGTTCTTTGCAACACTTCCACAGACAGATGTCAACAGGTTAGAAAGCATGCCGCCTCTCCCGAAGAGAAATGAATAGTGCTTGTTCTGCAACTATGAGCTATAGTGGACATTTTCATAATAATATACTGATATGACTTATAAATTGAAGATTTTTGATAAAATCTCTGGAGTTAATAGTCAAATACTTATTTATGAGAACCAAATGCCAGTTCTTCATTTCTCCTGTTCTGTGTGGGCCTTCCTAGAGTAATGCTTTTGGCCTCCTGCCCATCTCTTTCTCATGCATCCCAGGAGGATGTGAGCTGCCAATTTTATGAGTGATGACCATTGCTTTAGTTTTTATAACAGTAATCTATTAATAGGTCATAGGCAGTGGGGATTAAGTCTCTTCCCTCTCAGCCCAATACCAGGAAAAGACAATGACTTGGAGAAAACCAAATTTTCCTCGGGGTAAACAGTGCTAAAACATAGACTGACAATAAGGCAAGAATGAGGGCTAGCTGGTGGGGAGGAGAGAGACTAGAAATAACATTTTATGATCATTTTCTAAGCCATATTTTTCAAACAGAATTAACTGTGATACTCCCATCAAATTTTATTAATTATTAGTGAGGAAAGACAGAAAAGGCAATGGCACCCCACTCCAGTACTCTTGCCTGGAAAATCTCATGGACAGAGGAGCCTGGTAGGCTGCAGTCCATGGGGTTGCTAAGAGTCTGGCACAACTGAGCAACTTCACTTTCACTTTTCACTTTCATGCATTGGAGAAGGAAATGGCAACCCACTCCAGTGTTTTTGCCTGGAGAATCCCAGAGATGGGGGAGTCTGGTGGGCTTCCACCTATGGGGTCACACAGAGTCAGACACAACTGAAGCGACTTAGCAGCAGCAGTGAAGAAAGAATGGGCATTAATTACTGTTGTTGTTCAGTTGCTCAGTTGTGTCTGAGTCTTTGCGACCCTATGGACTGTAGCACGCCAGGCTTCCCTGTCCTCTATTATCTTCTGGAGTTTGCTCAAACTCGTGTCCATTGAATCAGTGATGCCATTCAACCATCTCATTCTCTGTCACCCTGTTCTCCTGCCCTCAATCTTTCCCAGCATCAGTCTTTTCCAATGAGTCGGCTTTTCCATTAGGTCACCAAAGTATTGGAGCTTCAACTTCAGCATCAGTCCTTCAAAAGATTAATAGGGTTGATTTCATTAAGGATTGACTGGTTTGATCTCCTTGCTGTCCAAGGGACTCTCAAGCGTCTTCTCCAGCACTACAGTTCAAAGAGATCAGTTCTTCCGTGCTCAGCCTTCTTTATGGTCCAACTCACATCCATACATGACTCTTGGAAAAACCATAGTGGGTTTTTATTAGCCCCTAAAATCTCAGTATTTAGTCCTCTGATTTGGTGTTTAGGAAAAAAAATTATGAATTGTATTTGGAGAATGCTTAAGGACTTAGACTTAAGTAAACTTGGACCACAAGGTACTTTGACATGGATTGACCACAGTAGCTAATTGTGGCTAATACTTACTAGCTAGGGGTTTCCCTGGTGGCTCTGTGATAAAGAATCCACCTACCAACGCAGTAGATGAGACACAGCCTCAGTCCCTGAGTCAGGAAGATCCACTGGAGAAGAAAATGGCAACCCATTCCAGTATTCTTGCCTGGGAAATCTCGTGGACACAGGAGCCTGGCAGGCTACAGTCGATGGGCAAAAGATCAGACATGGCTTAGCAACTAAACAACAACTTATTAGCTAAGGTTATTTTTAATGGGTTAGAGAGTTTTGAAAATTCAAGATAACAAAGCATTAATGTGTGATCCTCAGCAAATGACCTTGAAATATACAGGTATAACTTTTATCTAAACAGCACAGCTGAGGCAGATTTAATTATATAGAAAAGAGTGTTTGTATAGATGGACTTTTAAGAATTAGGAGAATGACTTTTTAATGACTTATTTTTCTCAGTGTGATTTGCAGTCAAGAAGGCCAGGCCTGCAAAGGCAGTTGAGTTCTGCTAATGTCACGGAGCACTAATAAGACTGTAGGTTCACACTGCTAGTGCCATGCCTAGGTAGAGCACACCATTAGCTGGGGGCTTCCCTGGTGGCTCAGTGGTAAAAAAAAAAAAAAAAAAAAGTCCACCTACGAATGCAGGAGATGAGATACAGCTTTAGGCCCTGGCACTAGCGGCCCTGGCGCTAGCAGTGTGATCCAGAAGAGTAAGGTACCCAATAGGTGAAAGATACCCATGGGTCCACTTTTCTCAGTTCTTAGGAGTTAATCTATTAAAAGAACAAAACGTCAGTGATTTGGTCTTTTTCATTCCCTCTCTGCCTGTGACCATGAGAACATGATACTGGAAAATGAATCTTTGGGGAATCAAAACGTCTCTCAGATGTGCTGTTTCTACCACTAGAGGGAAAGTAGAAGGGGATAAAGAATTAATTATTGTATCACCTGATCCTTTTGTCCAAGCCAAAGTGAGGGCAAAGTAAACAAACAAAAAATGAGAAAACATGTTCTCACTAGACAAGCAAAAAGGAAATGATAAAGGGAGTTCTTCAGACAGAAGAAAAATAACCCCCAATTAGGAAGCATGTAAATTCAGGAAGAAATAACAAGCAATGGAAATTGCAACCACATGGGATTAACTAAAATAAATCAATTCAAAAAAATGTATCACAGTATAATTGTTATTGTTGTTTTGTCACCAAGTTGTGTCCAACTCTGGCTTCTCTGTCCACAGGATTTCCCACGCAAAAATACTGGAGTGGGTTGCCATCTCCTTCTCCAGAGTATCTTCCCAACCCAGGGATGGAAATCCATGTCTCCCACATTGGCAGGGGGATATTTTTTTACCACTAAGCCACCTGGGATTGAATATTGTTGTATTGAAAGCTGCTCAGTTGTGTCCAACTCTTGGCAACCCCATGGACTATACAGTCCTTGGAATTCTCTGGGCCTGAATACTGGAGTGGGTAGCCTTTCCCTTCTCCAGGGGATCTTCCCAACCCAGGGATCAAACTCAGGTCTCCCACATTGCAGGCAGATTCTTTACCAGCTGAGCCACCAAGGAAGCCCAAGAATACTGGAGTGGGTAGCCTATGCCTTCTCCAGCAGATCTTCCTGACCCAGGAATTAAACCAGGGTCCCCTGCATTGCAGGTGGATTCTTTACCAACTGAGCTACCTGGAAAGCCCCGCACTATTAGATTGGATAAAACAATCAAACTTTATGACATGCTTTTGTAAGAAAACCACTTTAAATACACAAATTACAAAAAAGTGAAAATAAAAAGGATATACATTAACCAATAATAAACTTGTATAACTATTAGTAATATCAAAACAATTTTGAGGCAGTGAGAGAGATAAAGCTATTTCTCAATGATAAAGAAGAATAGACCAGGAAGGTGTTATTTTCATCTGCATCAAGTAAATCAAATATATAGAACTAGATCCAATAATATATTCAGAAGACCTCTTCAGTGAGAAATTTAAAATATTATTGGAAAGAAAATTTTAAATCTAAATAAACAAACATAGGCTGCTCATGGAGTAGAAACCTCAATATTATAGAGATATCAGTTCTCCCCAAATTGATTTTTAGATCCAGTGTGATCCCAATCACAATCCTGACAGTTTTTTTTTTAAGACAATGACAAGTTGATTCTAAACCTTACATGGAAATTAAAAGGCCAAGAATAGCAAACATGGTGTTGAAAAAGAAAAAAATATATAAGATTTATCCAAATATCATGGCTTACTGTAAAGTGGTAGCAATTCAAATAGTATGCTATTGCTAAATGCAGCTAAAAAATACCAGTGGAATGTATAGAAAGATAAAAAGACACATGACATAGAAGAGAGAGTATAGACACACACCTACATAAATGTGGTACTCTTGCCTATGACATAGCTGAGGCTCCAGGGCAGTGAAGAGAAGATGGTCTTTTTAGTAAATCATCTGGGTCAGTATATGTTGAAAACTAAATTTAGTCTCACACTAAACACAAGTATCATTTCCAGATGGATCATAAACCTGACTGTGAAACATAATACAATAAAGAGTTTAGAAAAGTATTTTCAAGAACTTGCATATTCTTACATTTTACTTAAATTACTTAATAAGGACACAAAACAGTAACTGTGAAGGAAAAAATATTGGACTATGTTAAAACTTTGAAGAGTTTAATAAGACACCTTTAAGTAAGTCAAAATCATGCTACGTGGACACAGCCAAGATGTTCCTTGACAGATGACTGGATAAAGAAGGTTGGTACATATATACAGTGAATTCACAGCCATAAAAAGGAATGAATTTGAGTCAGTTGTAGTGAGTTGGATGAACCCAGAGCCTCTTATACACAGTGAAGTAAGTCAGAAAGAGAAAAACAAGTATCATATATTAACACATATACATGGAATCTAGAAACATGGTGCTGATGAACCTAGAAAAGCACGGACTTGGGGAGTCAGTGGGGGAAGCTGAGGGTGGGACGAATTGAAAAGTAGCGCTGGTGTAGACACACCATCATGTGCAAGATAGATACATAGTGGGAAGTTGCCATACAACACAGGAAGCCCAGCCTGATGCTTTGTGATGACCTAGAGGGTGGAGTTGAGGGGGCAGGAGGGTGGGGGTTCAACAGGGAGGAGATACATACATATATATATGACTGATTTGTGCTGTTGTATGGCAGAAACCAAGAAAGCACTGCAAAGCAAATTTACACATGAAACCAATTTACACATCCACCAGTTAAAACATCAAAATAAAAAAGTCATGCTACAAAGTAGGAGAGAATATTTGTAAGATGTATACTGACAAGATTAATATACAAAAATATATAGAATTCCTATAAATCAGTTAAGGCAATGACAGAAATGTGCAGAAGAATCTCTCTAAATGGCAGTAAGCATACAGAACAGAGCTAAATATGATAATGTATGAGGGAAGATGAAAACCACAAAACATTCACAGCCAGTTGGTTTTTACCTAATGGGCCAAGAACATTCACTGGATTGCAAGAGTGGTCTGTTGAATAAATGGTACTGAAACAACTGGATATCCACACGCAAAAGTATAAAGTTGGAACCCTAATTCACACTGTATACAAAAATTAGCTCAAAATGGATCAAAGATCTAAATGGAAGTGCTAAAACTATAAAATTCTTTGATTAAAAACACATGTGCAAGGGGGAATTGATCAAGACCATGGAGGAGGATGACACGGAATTCACTTCCTGCCACAAACACATCAAATACATCTACATGTGGAATAGTGTTCACTGAAAACTGACAGAAACTCTGCAACCAAGGCTGTGAAAAAAGACTGACATGAGATCAGATAGGAAGGGAAGGGAAGGGATCAGGTTGGGACCTGTGCTTCTGGGAAGGGACTGAGAGGAACAAGGAGATCTGCCCTGGGGAGTAAGCGGTTCAAGCCACACACTGGGCATCACAGTCCTGGCATCTAACCCAGGGAAGGCAAGCCCCCTTTGTTGGTTGGAGGGCTGCAGGGCTGAGCAGGGGGGCTGTGGGAAGCCTGCCTGTGAAGAGCACATGAATGCTGGCTCACTCCTGAGGCAGGGCACAGAGGGTGGTGGACTGAGGACTACTCCAGTATCTGCCTGGTTTCCCATAGTTGCCCTGGCACATGCCCAGTCTGAGCTGAGCAAATGCTCCAGCCCCACTGACTTCACCTCACAGCTGGGCTTAGCACTGCCACAGAGCTGGAGAGACCTTGGCCCTGGGATGCAGGGGTGACTTGGACCATGGTGGCATCTGAGCACAGTGGGGGCAGCCATTCTGGATGCTTACAAGCACATCAGGATGGGTCCCTACCTCTGATGCTGGCTGGACCACCACAGTCTTCACTGATACACAGCAAGAGCCCACGTAGGCCTTGCCTGCCCAGCAGCAGGATTCCACAACAGGATGGGGTGGCAGTGGCTGGGGGAGTGATTGATTGTGAGGGACCAAGGAGATTCAGATGCAGGAGAGGCTGGTGCCCGCACAGGTGGCATGCTGGAAGCGGCCCAGACCTCTGTCTGGCCAGCCTGCCACAGCCCACGTCCCCTCACGAGCTTGCTCCAGTACTGCTCCCCTCTGGGACAAGAGTGCTGGTGCTGGGAGAAGGGAGACCACACACTGAAAGGGAACCCATCCGGTCTGCCCAACCCTCAAGGCTACTGCTCCGTCACCTTGGGATCGATCTGTCCTGCCCGCTATAGGGCAGTGATGGCCACTGAACAGAAGGGAGGCCCCATCTCAGCTTGCTCTGGCCTTAGCTCCTTCATCTTTGGCCCCACTTCATACTAAGGTGAAAGCCGCCAGTGCACCTTGAGGAAAGACATGACTTCTGTTCACATCAAGTCCATCTCTCCCATCAAAGGTACTGGGTACACACAGACTGGGCTTCCCAGGTGGCTCAGTGGTAAAGAGCCCAGCTGACAATGCAGGAGCCAGAGGAGATATGGTTCAGTCCCTGGGTCGGGAAGATCCCTGGAGGAGGAAATGGCAACCCACTCCAGTGCTCTTGCCTGGAGAATCCCAAGGACAGAGGAGCCTGGTGGGCTGCAGTCCATGGTGTCGCAGAGTCGGACACCACTAAGTGACTAACATACACATCGTTTCCAATTCTTCGGCCACTGATGTGAAAAGACTCTTTGGATAAGACCCTGATGCTGGGAAAGATTGAAGACAAAAGGAGAAGAGGGTGGCAGAAGATGAAATGGTTAGACTGCATCACTGACTCAATGGACATAAATCTGAGCAAATACCGAGAGATAGTGGAAGATAGAGGAGCCTGGTGGGCTGCAGTACATGGGGTTGCAAAGAGTCCGCCATGACTTAGCAACTGAACAACAATAATCAATCACTTGGTGACATTTTTGGACCAGAGATGACAACAATCAGACTTTATGGGGAAATTTGTTAAAGACTATCCCTTCAAACTTAATAAAAATTTAATAATACGCTCTTGTAATAGTTGACAATTAATTTCAAATGTTTTTAAGAATATTGGTCATATTTTCCAATTTGATTTTTTCATTGCTATCTATGACCATGATATTCAATGTCACTGATCCTCTCCTGCTAAAAAAACTTAGCAAGTCTCCAAACTGGAAATGAGAATAAAGAGACTTGATTTTTCTTAGTGAGTTGATGCTGGTCTCTGGGGATTACCAGTCTTTTTCTAGACTTTCTCATACAGCTCCAAATATTAAAGAGACTGAGATCAGAATTATTTGCCTAAAGTTTTAAGAATCTATATTACCTTATGTGAAAACTTGGAATTTACTCATCTCCAGCTTTGAGGGTGTTTCCAAATAGTAATAATCAGTATGTTTCCATATTAATCTATATATGTGCAAAGGAGTTTAAAATTCCATTTAATCCCTGTCTTTATAATCAGCTACTACTTCTGATCATTCATGCTTAGACTAAAATAAATAATTTTGATATTTATAATATTACAAGCTGTGCATCTCCTTAAGGGGATTAAAAAATCTTTTTATTAGCTACTAAATTTTTTACACTCATAACAGTCCACAACATTTTTCAAGGCTGAATTCAATTCCAATTCCCTGCCTTCACATTAAAGCCTACATAAACTGCTCCATATGAATAGTTATTTAATATTTTATTAGAGCTTTTAATTTTACTATCCCCCTCAGTAAGTTATTCCCCTGCTTACAAATGTTATGGTCAAAAAATTCTTCCCAAGAGCTAATATGATTTTCCATTCTGTGTTTCCTACCATTCTAAGAAGACTAGTTACATCTTTCCTATGTCCCTGCCCATTCTTCTCTAGCAAATACCATTTCTTTATGTCCCCCTTCCCATTTCTAACACCAACTGTTTCCATAAATTAGCAAGAAGAACCTGCCCTAACTGAGCAGAGCATATATGCTAAGATCATCGGTATAGAATCAGAAAACTGGGTTCAGCCGAACTCTTGAGTGTAATTTTAAATTACTTAAATTCTGATATCCTTATAATAATATTACAATAGAAATAATATTTAGTATCTATTCTATAAGGTTATCGTGTAGATTATATGAAATAGAATATGAAGTCAATACTTACTTGTACTAAAGCGCAATGGTGTTATAGTTATTCTTGTAGTAGTTAAAATGTTTTTGGTGGCAAGTCAATAAAATAGTTAGATTAACCAAAAAGGGGAGAGGGAAAGGAAGAGTTTTGAATGACACAGTGGAAGAATTTGAAAAATGGTGCTTTAAACACACAGCAATTAGGGTCACTCAGGGGCCACAGCTGCAGGGGTCTAGTGTCATCAGCATTAATGGCACACAATACCAAATGTGTTCTAGGTCTTCATTCTAAGATTCAGATTTGAGGAGAGAGCATCTTATTGCTCCAGTATGGTTCAGGATATGTAGTACTCCTGCATCCATGAGCCTAGAACAGGAATACACAGACATCATCACTAGAGATCCACTCCTATGTATGAAGTTAGCATCAAAAAAGGGGGCACTGGGAAGCCACCCCTCCTGCTGCTGTCTTCCACTATATATATATAGTCTTCTATTATATGTATATACATATAATGTAAAGAAATAGAGGAAAACAACAGAATGGGAAAGACTAGAGATCTCTTCAAGAAAGTTAGAGATACCAAGGGAACATTTCATGCAAAAATGGGCACAATAAAGGACAGAAATGATAAAGACCCAGCAGAAGCCAAAGAGATTAAAAGGAGGTGGAATACACAGAAGAACTGTACAAAAAAGGTCTTAATGACTTGGGTAACTATCATGGTGTGCTTACCCACCTAGAGCCAGACATCCTGGAGTGTGAAGTCAAAGTGGACCTTAGAAAGCATCACTATGAACAAAGCTAGTGGAGGTGATGGAATTCCAGTTGAGCTCTTTCAAATCCTAAAAGATGATGCTGCAAAAGTGCTGCACACAATATGCCAGCAAATTTGGAAAACTCAGCAGTGGCCATAGGACTGGAAAAGGTCAGTTTTCATTCCAATCCCAAAGAAAGGCAATGCCAAAGAATGCTCCAACTACCGCACAATTGCACTTATTTCACACGCTAGTAAAGTAATGCTCAAAATTCTCCAAGCTAGGCTTCAATAGTATGTGAACTAAGAACTTCCAGATGTACAAGCTAGATTTAGATAAGGCAGATGAACCAGACATCAAATTGCCAGTATCAGCTGGATCATGGAAAAAACAAGATAATTCCAAACATACATCTACTTCTGCTTCATTTGACTATGTAAAAGCATTTGTATAGATCACAACAAACTGGAAAATTCTGAAAGAGATGGGAATACCAGACCACTTTACCTGCCTCCTGAGAAATCTGTATGTAGGTCAAAAAGCAACAGTTAGAACCAGACATGGAACAATGGATTGACTGAAAATTGGGAAGGGAATATATCACCCTGCTTATTTAACTTCTTTGCAGAGTACATCATGCAAAATGCCAGGCTGGATGAAGCACAAGCTGGAATCAAGATTGCCAGGAGAAATATCAATAATCTCAGATATTCAGATGACACCACCCTAATGGTAGAAAGCAAAGAGGAACTAAAGAATCTCTTGATGAAGGAGAAAGAGAGAATGAAAAGCCTGGCTTAAAACTCAGCATTCAAAAAACTAAGATCATGGCATCTGGTTCCATTACTTCATGGGCAGTAGATGGGGAAACAATGGAAACAGAGAAAGACTTTATGTTCTTGTGCTCCAAAACACTGCAAATGGTGACTGAAGCCCTGAAATTAGAAGATGTTTGTTCCTTGGAAGAAAAGCTATGACAAACCTAGACAACATATTAAAAAGCAGAGATGTCACTTTGATGACAAATGTATGTATTGTCAAAGCAATGGTTTTTCCAGTAGCCATGTACAGATGTGAGAGTTGAACCAAAAAGGTGGCTGAGAACTGAATAATTGATGCTTTGAACTGTGGTGTTGGAGAAAACTCTCAAGAATCCCTTGGACTGCAAGGAGATCAAACCAGTCAATCCTAACAGAAATCTTTCATCAGATTAGAATATTCATTAGAAGGACTGATGCTGAAGCTGAAGCTCTAATACTTTGGCCACCTGATGTGAACAGCTGACTCATTGGAAAAGACCCTGATGCTGGGAGATATGGAGGTTAGGATGAGAACAGGTGACAGAAGATGAGATGGTTGGATGGCATCACTGAGTCGATGGACATGAGTTTGAACCAACCCCAGGAGATGGTGAAGGACAGGGAAGCCTGGTGTGCTGCAGTCCATGGGGCCATGGAGAGTCAGACGCGACTGAGTGACTGAAGAACTACAAGTGCTACTCTTACAAGTTTTACTACTGCTGGCGCTACATCTCCTTCTATCATTATTGGCAAGCCATTCTCACACTTTATCTAGAATCAATTAAAAGCCAGATAGTAAGTACTACAAAAATGCTTGCCCCACAGATCATGCTGGGCTGGAAATCGTCATTGTTGTCCCTTGTGATACTGTTAAGAAAGAAAAGAAAATCACATTAAAAGATTTATTTGTAAAAATTTATCTCTATCATTTTAAAGAACAATAATTCTATTCACAGATGTGAGTAAGGCTAATTCACCAAACCTGAAAAAAATGCATAACAATGATAACTAGCTTTTAGAGACTTTGCTATGCCTTCTAATTTGCACATTATTTCTGACTTTACCTTTACACAGTCTAAACAACATTAAATTTATGCATCATTTCTGCCTCTACCTGGCATAATATTACAAATATGTTTTTATAAAATAAGACAATTACCAATTTGGATTAAATTATTTATTTAAATCATTATTTACTTAAGTAAATTGCCATGGCTATTACATTTCTTTGGGTAAATATTGCCAAGCACTTTCAGCAATATTTACCAGAATAAATATTGATAAATAAACATTTACCTGATAGATAACTATAAGGTATAATTATAATTAGGAAACTATAACTAGAAAATAGGAAATTAAAATGATTTATCTAGTATTGTCTTTACTATTTCCCCTAATTGAAGGGCACCTTGCTGGTACACTAAGGAAAAAATCATTTTTTGATGGATTAATCCTATTAAGAGTAGTGGCTAAAATGCAAGGTGGGGGGAAGAATTAGCAGGTGAATAAGAAATTATTCAGAATTGAGTATACACGTCTTCCTTGATTTATGATGGAGTTACATCTCCACAATCCCATTTTAAGTTAAAAAAAACCTAAGTTCAAAAATTTTTAATACACCAATTACTGAACATCATACTTAGCCTCAGTTCAGTTCAGTTCAGTCGCTCAGTCGTGTCTGACTCTTTGCGACCCCATGAATTACAGCACGCCAGGCCTTCCTGTCCATCACCAACTCCCGGAGTTCACAGAGACTCATGTCCATCAAGTCAGTGATGCCATCCAGCCATTTCATCCTCTGTCGTCCCCTTCTCTTCCTGCCTCCAATCCCTCCCAACATCAAAGTCTTTTCCAATGAGTCAACTCTTCGCATGAGGTGGCTAAAGTCCTGGAGCAATCCCAGGGTTGATCTCCTTCAGAATGGACTGGTTGGATCTCCTTGCAGTCCAAGGGACTCTCAAGAGTCTTCTCTAACACCACAGTTCAAAAGCATCAATTCTTCGGCGCTCAGCCTTCTTCACAGTCCAACTCTCACATCCATGCATGACCACTGGAAAAACCATAGCCTTGACTAGATGGACCTTAGTCACGATGGAGTTACATCTCCACAAACCCATTTAAGTTGAAAAAATCCTAAGTTCAAAAAATTTTAATACACCAATTACCAAACATCATACTTAGCCTAGCTTTCCTTAATTTTGCTCAAAACACTTGCATTACCCTACAGTTAGGCAAAACCATCTAATACAATGCCTATTTTATAACAAGGTATTGGATAGCTCATGTAATTTATTGAATACTGCACTCAAAGTAAAAAGCAGAATGGTTGTATAGGTACAGAATGGCTGTTAAATCAATCAGTTGTTTATCCTCATGATTGTGCAGCTGACTGGGAGCTCTGGTTTTTACTGAATGGATATTGCTTTTACACTCTCATTAACTTAAAAAAACTAAGCCAAATCCTTATTAAGTCTTGGACTGTCTACATACATGTTGGTAATGGCAACCCTGGGGTTCAATTCTACCTCTGCCATTCAATTGATGTGGATTCATAAATTCATTCCAAAATTTATTTGATCCCCAGTGTCTTCATCTGAAAAATAGGCACAATAGAACCTACTTCAAGTTATTACTCTGAGAGGACAATGCATCAATGGTGCTCAGGGTCTAGCATGGAGCATGGCATCCACATATTCTTAGGTCACTTTTCTCCAAGGGAAAGTGGAAACTAACTTATGTAGCAGTTGAAGAAGGTAAAATAACACTTGGGGCTTCCTTGCTGGCTCAGATGGTAGAGAATCTGCAATGCTCCTCATTGTATATTACAAGCACTTTCAGCAATATTTACTAGAATAAATATTGATAAATAAACATTTACTGATAACTATAAGGTGTAATTATAATTAGGAAACTATAACTAGAAAATAGGAAATTAAAATGATTGATCTAGTATTGCTGGTACACTAAGGAAAAAATCATTTTTTGATGGATTAATTGACCCAGGTTCAATCCCTGTAACATTTACCCAAAGAAATGTAATAGCCATGACATTTACCCCCAAAAGGGTGCAGAAGACCCCTGAAGAGGGGAATGGCTACCCACTCCAGTATTCTTGCCTGGAGAATCCCATGGACAGAGGAGCCTGGCGGGCTACAGTCCATGGGTCACAAAGAATCGGACATGACTGAGCGACTAAGCACACACAGCACATAAAACAATACATACAACTGAACCCTTTTAGAAGCATAAAACATGTTATATTAAAATAGTACTCAAGCTTTTTATCAACAATTGTCAGGACTTCCTGGTGGTCCAGTGCTTAAGAATCTGCCTGTCAATTCAGGGGACATAGGTCTGATCCCTGTTCAGGAACATTCCACATGCTGCAGGGCAACGAACCCCAAGGGCCACAACTACTGAAGCCCACACGCTCTGGAGCTCACACACTGCAACTACTGAGCCCGTGTACCACAGCTACTCATGCCCATGTGCCTAGAGCCCATGCTCTGAACCAAGAGAAGCCACCGTGCATTGTAACTAGACAGTAGCGGCTGCTCACAGCAGCTAGAGAAAACCTACATGCAGCAATGAGCACCCACAGCGGCCAAAAGTAAATAAATAAATGTCAGGCATGGCATCTCAATGAGAATGCAAAGTACAGCCTTACTTAAAGACTCGAGATTAGTCAAGAGATTCGCTCAAGGCCAAACGGAAATCTGTGGTCAAGTCAGAACAAAGGCCCAAGTCTCCTGACTTTAGCTAGGTGCTAATATGCACACTTTGCTGAGCTGCAGGTGGCATCTATTCCAGGGTTTGGGGTGCTTGCCACACATTAGCCCTCCAATCTGTCCTTGAATATCAGAGCAGCAGCAAACACAAGTAGGTAGAAAATCAAAGACATTCACTGTGTTCAGTGCATACCCAACGTGTTGCTTGTGTAAAAAAAACAAAGTTGAATCTGTGTAAGCAAAAAGAACAAACAACATACTGAATAAAGGAGTCTCAGTTTGGGGAAGAGAAAAAAAGATGGTGTATATAGAGGAAAAAAAATACCCACTAGGGTAGTTTACCTTGCCAATCCAGCAAGGGCCAATCACCTCTCTATTTGGATGCCTTTTTATCACCCCATCCCATACTGTCTCAACAGAATAGCTTAGTTATAACTAAAGAAACCAGTAGACTCAGGGTAGCTTCTAGTTGAAAACATACAAAATGGGGAAATGAAGGAAAAAAAAAACTAGGTTATTTTGCCCAAAATATTTATGGAAATCATGCTGCAGAGCTCCTCAAGAAAAAATAAAAGAGGATTATGCTGAGGTGAAAGGAATCAGGATGAGGATGAAAGAAAAATAAGCATCGAGAAGAAAGGCCTTTCATGGGATTTGTACTGCACATGTGCACTTATTTTATTCAGAAGAGTGTTGCTACAGAACCCAGCAGGGGTAAACCCTTATTTATCTCTGGTTATTAGCCAAGCCTAAATTGTGTAACAAAAATAACAAAAGATTTTCTTTACATCTAATTAGACATAAAGGCTAGAACAATGTTCTTGTGAAAGGATGCTTTTAAGATGCTTTTTTGGAATTGAAATAGTAACAACATTTGTTTTGTGTGGTAAACAGAAGCCTTTTGGCAGTGCAGTTGCTTTCATTTTGAAACTGCCAAGAATTATTTGCTTATCTATGGAATTTCAACTACTTTCTGTGCCTGTGAGTCATATGGATATTAGAATAAACGGGGCTACGGAGAACACTGGGGTTTACTGTGGCCATCAGGCAACTTCCCCTACAGACACACAGACACAGACATGCATGCACGCACACACACACGCACACACAGACATCAGGCACCCACATTACCCCTCTAGAAGCAGAGGGTATAAGAAAAGGCAGAAGAGAATGTAAAAGAAGAGAAAGAAGACAGACAGAAGTATCACCAGAAAACAAATGCAATGAAGGAAGGACAGGTGAGAGAAGGAAGGAAAAGCAATGTCAGGGAGAATGACAGGATTCCTAGATGCAAGATTAAGAAGGGAAGAGTGTCAAAAATTAATAAACAGGAAGGACGGAAGGGACAGATGGGGGATATCAAGAAGGAACATAGAAAGAGAAGGGAGTAATAGGAAAAAAGTGGGAAAAGGCTTGGAGAGACTTCATGAGGCAAGAAGAGCCTAATACAATTTGAAAAGAACTGCGGAGTTCTCTAAATGATAATGGTATTTGACAGTATGATATTTATAGCTGTTTCCAGCTCTCTCTGAATACTATATAGGATTATCCAGATTTTCTGGGGTTTATCACCACAGGCATGTAGGATTAACAGCCTGATGAAGTAAAGAATTATTTTCCAATCCAGTTCTTAGGCTTGTATAGCACTGTTCCCTGACTATGGTACATAAAATACAGTAACTGAGGGAAAGAAAGGGTATATAGCTGTATATAGACATTCCCCAACTTACAGTGGTTCAATTTAGGGTCTTTTGACTTTATGATGGTACAAATTTGATATGTACTCAGTAGAGATCATACCTCAAATTTTGAATTTTGATCTTTTCCCAGCCTACAGATAACAGTAAGTGGTACTACTCTCTGGGCCACTCCTAGTCAGCTTCTTGGTCAGGGATGTCAACAACTGATAAACATTTGCAACCATTCTGTACACATACAACCATTCTGTTTTTCATTTTCTGTAGAATATTCAATAAATTACATGTCATTTTCAACACTATTATAGATTACATTTTGTGTTAGATTAGTTCTGATGTTCAGTACATTAGGTGCATTAAATGCATTTTCAACCAATGATACTTTTAACTTAGGATGGGCTTATTGGACATAATCGCATCTTTTGTTAGGACCAAACTGGAGCCAGGACAGGCTCTAAGGGGCAGGCTAGGCCTGAGGTTTAGTCTCTAGGAAAAACTGAGGCACTGGGAACTCCCCCAGGTTGTGTAGCTAGACCAATCAGAAAAATCCCCGTAGCCCCCTGCCCACGCCAGACCCAAGCCAATCCAGATAGAGGTGTGAGGTTTAAAAGTCCCACGCGTGCATACGGTTTAACCAATCAGCTATGCTGTTACAGAAACAAAGAACCGTCTGTATAAAAGTATATGTGATTCAGAGCTCGGGGCTCTTGTTGGATTCCACTGTGCTGGATGACACCTGGGCCCTAACTCGAGTTAGCAATAAACCCCTTTATGCTTTTGCATTGCTGTGGACGTCTTATTCTCTCAGTTTTGGGGACTCGGACTCTGGGCATAAAACTTTAAGTTGAAGATCTTTAAATTAAAAGAAAAAAATTTTAAATCTAGGATTGAAATATTAATAAGTACTAGGTTCAGAGAAATCCACTAAATTAACAAGCATTATGTAGCACCTATTGTGTGTCAAGCTCTGTGAATTCAGTGGAAAAAAATGTAGACCTAGCCTCTGGCTCCCAGAGTCAAGAGCCCAGAGTGTGGTAAATGGTATGTCAGAGCAAGTACATAGCTGTAAGGAGCAGGTAACCAGACACCCAAGTCAGTTCAGGTGGAAAGTAATAAAACAGAGTCAAAACTTACAAAAATAGATAGCTAGTGCGAACCTGCTATAAAGCACAGGGAGCTCAGCTTGGTGCTCCATGATGACCTAGAGGGATGTGGGATGGGAGGGGGACAGTGGGAGGGAGAGCCAAGAGGGAAGGGATATATGTATACATGTAGCTGATTCACTTCATTGATCAGTGGAAACTAACACAACAATGTAAGCAATTATGCTCCAATAAATAAAATAAAATAAAATAAAATTAAAATATACCAAAGCGCGGGGGGGGGGCGAGGGTACGTCAGAGCAAGT